>NC_092278.1:6411365-6473664 GCF_036320965.1 Panulirus ornatus | reverse complement strand
ATTTCTATATTGTCATTTGATTTATTAAATTGATGGCAATATTGTCATAGAGACTGTATTGTCATGTTGCCTGTATAGTCATCATGGTTGTCTTGTCATCGTGACTCTATGGTCATGATGGCTATACTGTCGTTAAGATTTCATTGTTATGGTAACTATATTACCATCATGGCTTTTTGTCAGAGTAACTATATTGTTAAGTTAGCTATCTTATTGTGGTGGGTATTTTTCTTCCTTTTGGTATATTGCCATGATGGCTATACTAGAATTTTGGCAAGATTAGCATGGTGATATAGTGTTCGCAGCCCAACTGTTGTTTTTGATATTTTTTTATGGGAATACATTATCATAGTACCTATATTGTCAAGGTTACTATATTTCATGCAAGCTACATTGTAAAGTTGACGATATTGGCATGGCGGCTGTATTGTTATGTTCAATATAACGCCATCTTCGCTACATTATCTTGGTCGCTGTATCAACTTGATGGCTATATTACTACGGTTAGTTTCATCGTTGGGGATGTATTTTGTCTTTACCTACAATTTGGTTGTGATTATATGATCATGATAATATTTCTATTACGGCTTACTTGGCATCTTGAGTGTATGTGTCTGGATATCATATCATCATGTAACTTAATCTGTCATGCTTTTAAACGGTGATGGTGCTTTTGTGAAAATGCTGATTATATTATCACCATTAGTGTATGATTATTGTAACTATATAGCAATGGCAATATCTTTTTTGATCATTTTGGTATGTTGACTTCAATTTGATAGTAGTTATATGGGTATGGCAGGTACATTTTCATGGATCTGACATTGTTTCATGGGCTATACTGTCAAGGCTGCTGTATAGTATTGATAAATTCTGTTTTGGACGCTATTGTCTCCTGGACACTATATACTTTAGAGGCTATATGTTTCCTATGATCCGAAAGCGACTATTTTGTCACGGTATCTATATTGTTAGGTGGCTATACTGACGTTGTGAACATATTCTGAATGTTTCTTTAATGTTGCGTTGACTATATTGTTATATTAGTTCTATGGTCATGGTGGCTTTGTTGTTATAGTGAATATATTGTAGTTTTGACTATACTATCACGATGGCTAAATTGTCATGGGAAATGTGTTGATATGGATGCTATATTCTCATAATACTTTTATGGTAATTGTAAAAAATTTTTCAAGTTTACTCTAATATCACAGTGATTGATTTATGTTGTAACATAATTGTTATAGTGGCTGTACAATCATGGTGACTATATTGTCGTTTGATTCGTTTTCAATGTTATTATTTAGTGAATATGGCTTTAATGTCAGTGTAGCTATACTTTCATTGGGAACAAATTTTCATAGTGACGCAATCATCATTATGAAATAAAGTTATTTTGGCTATCTTCTAATTTGGGTTACATTGCTATGTTATATATATCGTCACCTTGGCTATATTGGGAAGGTGATTTTTTTTTATAGGTGGTATATTGTCATTTTCTAATCGTGCATATTCTGTTATAAGCGATATATTATCATAATACCCATATCATTAAGGTGAAAATATTGGCATGGCGACTATATTGTCTTTATTACTGTAATCTAATGATAACAATATAGGTACCCTGATATATAGGCAACATGAAATTACAATCAATCCCTTGTAATATAACAAAAAATAACAAATAGCCATCATGCCAATATATTCATTTAACAATATAGCCACCATGACAATATATTTACCGTATCAATGTAATCTTAATAAAAATATAACTACCATGACCATATAGACACGATGACAATACAACCACCATGACAATACAGTAACCATGACATTATATTATGACAGTATAGCCACCAATTCAACAAATCAAATGACAGTATAGATATTATGGCAACAGTCACCATGAGAATATACACACAAGTGGAATATAATCGACATAACAAAATTATTATATTATGAAAATATAGCCACTCTGCCACTATGGCTTCCATTGGAATATAGCCAACATAATAATACATATACAATGACATTCCTGAAACTATAACAATATAGCATATCACGACTATGTAGTCCCCTAATGATTTAATCAAAATGAGAATCACGTTATATAATGATACAACCTCAAGGGCAAACCCAACACCAATATAAAAGCTACCGTGAAAATGTAGTCACCATGACATTATAAACATCATGATGAAATAGACACCATGACAATAAAGTTACTTTGGCAAGATATCCAACATGATATCATGGTCATAATAACAATATACTCAAAATGCCAATATATAGTTACCGGAATTTTATAGTTATCATGATAATGTATCACTCACGACAAAAAATGTATGATTAAAAACATGAAAATATAGCAACAGTAAAAAAAGATCACATTGCTAATATAGCCAAGGTGATGATATATATATGATAGAAATGTAACCAAAATAAGGAAATGGCTAAAATGACAGTATGTTCGTAATAACAATAATTCCACTATGGAAATATATTCTCCATGACACTATAGGTACACTGACAGTAAAGCTACCTTCACAAAAGCGTGAAATCAAAATACAGCAAACTACAATATAGCCACCATGACAATACAGCCATCTTGACAATAATATCACGATATAAATCAATCACCAGGACAATAGAGTCACCTTGATAGTAATCTTATAATGATTGTATAAATATCATGAAAATGTAGCCCCCAATGTCAAGATATATCCCATGACAATTTAGCTATTATGAAAATATAGTCACGACGACAATCTATTCACTATGACAATAAAGCTACCATGATCATATAACTGATATGACAATATAATAAAAAGAAAATATAGAAACATTCAACTTATATTCACAATGGCAATATAACCACTTAACAATATATATACTGTTAATAGATAGTCGTTTTCGGATCACAGAAAAAAATATAGACTCTAGGACAATATAGTCTCTGTGAAAAATCAGTGACTCAGACAGGATTTATCATCATGATATGCTCATAACATTATAGCTGTCATGGAATTGCAGTCAACATGACAAAATTATCACAAGGAAATAAACGACATTACAATATAGTTACCATAATCATACACCAATCATGTTTATATAATCAGCAGTTTCACATAAACAAGATCATAGTGTAAAAACCATGACAATTTAAGTGACATGATGAGATGATATCCATTCACTTACACTTACAATATCACATAAGTTTTCATGAAAACATTATCATGATCATATAATCACAACAGTATTGTCACTAATTACAAAATATATCCCGAAAGACAAAATTAACCATAATAATATAGCCATAAAGTTGATACAGCGACCAAGATAATGTAGCCAGGACTGCATCATATTGAAAGTAAGAATACAACCACCATACATATGTCTTCACCATGACAATGTAGCTACCATGAAAATATAGTCACCTTGACTATGTAGCTACCATGATAAAATATACAATTAAAAAATATCCACAACAAGGGCTTAGCTGTTAAAACAGTATATCGCCATGGCAATATCGCCAAAATGTTATTATTGCCATCATGATAATATACCGCCAGAAAAGAAATATATATACCCACTACTCTACAATATAGCTATTCTGACAATATTGCCAACATGAAAAGTCAGTCACCTCCTTGTTATATAACAAAAATGACAAATAGCCATCATGGAGATATAGTGATCTAACAATACAACCACTATGGTAATATAGTTACCATAACAATGTGATCTTAACGACAATGTAGCCAACATGACTATATAGTCACGTTCACAATACAACCACCGTGACAGTACAGATAACATGATAGTACCGTCTCTAAGAAAATATTGCCATCAATTTGACAAATTATATGACAATATAGATATTATGGCAACATAGTCACCATGACAATATACTCAGAAATGCAATATAATCGCCATGATAAAATGATCCTACGATGAAAATATAGCCACCTACCATTTTCGTTTCCATTGCAATGTAGAAACAGTAATAAAAGATTTACCATAGCAGTACTGAAACCATAACAGTATAGCATATCATGGCAATTTAGTCACCAAATAATTTAATCAAAATGACAATATCTCTTCTATAATGGTATATCCTCAAGGGCAATATGAACACCATTAAAAAAGCTTCTACGAAAATACAGTCAATATGACATAAAAATCATGAAAAAAAGTCACCATGACTATATAGTTATCTTGCCAATATAGCCACTATGACATTATAGTCATAATGATAATATAGTCGCAATGACAATATTGTCACCATAAAAATATAATCATCATGATAATATTTCGCTTATGACAAAGTATGCAAGAGTTAAATAATGACAATGTATCACTTAAAAAAAGATCACCTTGCCAATATAAGGTGACGATATATACATTATAGCAATGCAACTAAAATGAAAAGATAGCCAAAATGACGGTATGGTCATAATGACAATACTGCCACTATGGAAATATGTTCCCCCTGACACTATAGCTACACTGACAACAAAGCCATATTCACAAAAGAGCAACATTGAAAATAAAGCAAACGAGAATATAGCCACCATCATAGTTCAGCCACCATGATAATAATGTCACGATACAAATCATCACCATGTCATTAGTCACCTTGATAATACTTAAAATGAGTATATAAATATCATGAAAATATAGCATCCATGTCAACATGTCTGCCATGATAATCTGGCTATTATGATAATATAGTCATGATGGCAATTTATTCACTATAACAAATATAGCCACAGCGATCATATAACTGATGTGACAATACATTCAAAGAAGCAAAAAAGAAATATACAAATCATATTCACTATGGCAGTATAACTACATGACAATATAGATACTGAGACAAATAGTCGCTTTTGAATCATAGCAAGCATATAGCCGGCAGGACAACATAGTCTCTATGACAAAATAGCGACCAAGACAGGATATATCATTATAATATAGACACCTTGACAGTATAGACCATAAAACAATGTAACAATCATGAAACTGTAACTGCCAAAACATTATAGATGTCATGAAATTTTACTCAACATGACAAAATTATCATAATGAAATATCATCGGCATTACAATATAGTTACCATAATCATAGACCAATCATGATCATATAATGAGCAGGTTGACATAAACAATATCACAGTATAAAAACCATGACAGTATAAGTGACATGATGATATGATATCCATACACTTACACTTACAATACCAAAGAAGCCGCCATGAAACTGTAACTGCCAAAACATTATAGATGTCATGAAATTTTACTCAACATGACAAAATTATCATAATGAAATATCATCGGCATTACAATATAGTTACCATAATCATAGACCAATCATGATCATATAATGAGCAGGTTCACATAAACAATATCACAGTATAAAAACCATGACAGTATAAGTGACATGATGATATGATATCCATACACTTACACTTACAATACCAAAGAAGCCGCCATGAATATATTGTCATCATGATCATATAATCACAACAATATTGTAGGTAGTGACAAATATATCCCCAACGACAAAATTAATCATAGCAAAATAGCCATCAACTTGTTATAGCGACCAAGATAATGTAGGGAGCATTTTATTGAGAATCACAATAGAGCCACCGTGCCAATGTTGTCACCATGACAATATAGCTACTATGAAAATATAGTAACGTTGATAACGTAGCTGCCATGGCAAAATATTCAAGATAGAAAATACCCCAAAGATAGCCACAGCAAGAGTTTAGTTGCTAAGACGATAAATCACCATGACAATATCTCTAAAATGTTAGTATAGCTATCGTGGCAATATATCAACAGAAAAAATACTCATCACAACGATATAGCTAACTTGACAATATACTACTCTGACAATATAGGTAATATTAGATATTATTGAAATATAAAAGAAAAAAAATAACAAATAGCCATCATGGCAATATGGTAACTAAACAATATAGCCATTATGGCAATATGGTAACCAAACAATATAGCCATCATGGGAATATGATTATCATAGCAATGCATTCTTAATGGCAATATAGTCACCATGTCCTTATAGTCACGATGACAATACAACTACCATGACAATATAGAAAACATCATAATACAGTCTCTAAGAAAATATTGCCACTAATTCAACAAGTTAAATGACAATATAGATATTATGGCAACACAATCACGATGACAATATACTCAGAAATGTTATATAATCGTCATAATAAAATGACCCTTCCATGAAAATATAGTACCCTGCCACTATGGCTTCCATTACAATATAGCCACAATAACAAAACATTCACCACGACAGTACTGAAACCATTACAATATAGCATATCATGACAATGTAGTCACTTGATCATTTGATGAAAAAGAAAAATTTCGCTTCTATTATGGTATAACCTCAGGGACAAAATTTTATAAACCATTAAAAAGCTGCCATGAAAATACAGTCACTATGACATAAATATCATGATATAATAGTGACCATGGCAATATAGCCATTCTGAGATTATAGTCATTATGACAATATAGTCGCTATATACTGTCACCATAATAATAAAGTTATCAAAATGATATATCGCCTGTGACAAAATATGCATGATTAGAAAATGACAGTATAGCACCAATAAAAAAGATCACCTTGCACCTATAGTCAAGGTGACATGTAGGTTATATATAGTCAAGGTGACGATATATACATCATAGCAACGTAAAGAAAAAGGGATGATAACCAGAACGACGGTATGTTTATAATGACAATACTGCAACTATGAAAATATGTTCCCCACGATTCTCCAGCTTCACTGACAATAAAGCCATCTTCACAAAAAGAGTACTATTGGAAAAATAGCAAACGACTATACAGCCATCAAGACAGTACAGCCACCATGACAATAATCTCTCGATATAAATCAATCGCCAGGACATGAGCATCACCTTGATAATGAATATACAATGAGTACATGAACATCATGAAAATATAGCGTCCATATAAATATATTTGTCGTGAAAATATAGCCTCCATATGAATATCTTTAAAGTGACAGTTTCGCCATTCTGATCATATGGTTAAGACGCTAATATATTCACCATAACAATAAAGCTACCATAATCACATAAATGATATGACAATATAGTCAACGCAACAATAAACGCACTTATAAATTATATCCACTCTGAGAATACAGCCACATGAAAATATAGATACTGAGACAAAATAGTCATTTTTGGATCATAGCAAACATATAGCGTCCAAGAGAATATAGTCTCTATGACAAAATAGCGAAGAAGACAGGATTTATCATTACAATACAGGCACCTTGACAGTATAGCCAATAAGACAGTGGATCAACCATGAAAATGTACCTACCATAACAATAGAGCTTACATGAAAATATAGTTACTATGACAAATTCATTACAATGAAATACAAACGATATCACATTATGGTTTCGATAATCATACACCAATCATGATCATGTAAGATAAAACCTTCAAAACAAAGCAAGGGTAGCGACAACGCAAGGAGGAATAGCTACAACCTAGCTCTGAAAGACGACAGCAGCTCCGTACACGTCGGTAGCTGGTGCGCGACTGTCATCAGGTGACTACATTGTCATGATATGTTATATTGTCAGGGTCTCAGTACTGTCGTAGTGAATGTATTATTATGTTAGCTATATTGCAGTGGCAGGGTGGCTAAATTTTCATGGTAGGATAATTTTGTTATCGCGGCTATATTGCATTTGTGATAATACTGTCATGGTGACTGTGTTCCAGTAATATCTATAGTATCATTTAATTTGTTGAAGCGATTGCAATATTGTCGTAGGGACTCTAGTGTCATGTTACCGTATTGTCATGATGGTTGCATGTCATCTTGACTATATAGTCATGTTGGTTATATTTCAGTTATGATTACATGGTTATGGTAACTATATTGCCATGGTGACTATATTGATAGGTGACTTCATTGTCATGATAGCTATTTTTCATTTTTGTTATAGTGTAAGAAGGTGACTGTCTTTTCATACTGAATATATTATCAGGGTAGCTATATTGTTAAGTTAGCTATATCATTGTGGTGCTCATTTTCTTTTTCTGGTGGTATATTGCCATGATGCCTAGACTAACATTTTGGCGATATTGGCATGGTGATATAGTGTGTTAGCAAATAAACTGTTATTGTGGATATGTTCCATGGGATTTTATTATCATAGTAGCTACATTGTCAATGTTACTATATTTTCTTGGTAGCTCCATTGTAATGGTGACGATATTGCCATTGTGGCTTTATTGTTATTTTCAATATAATGCCATCCTAGCAACATTATCTTGGTCGGTATATTTACTTGCTGGCTATATTGCTATGGTTAATTTTGTCGTTGGGGATATATTTTGTCATTATCTACAATTTTTGTTTCAATCATACGATCGTGATAATATTTTCATGGCGGCTTATTAGGTAATGTGAGTCCAAGTGTATGGATATCATATTATCATGTCACTATATTATCATCGTTTATATACTGTGATGGTGTTTATGTCAGCATCCTGATGATATTATCATGATTGATATATGATTATGGTAACTAAATTGTAATGGCGATTATATTTCATTGTGACAATTTTGTCATGTTGCCTGCATTTTCATGGTAGCTATATTGTTATGGCAGGTACATTTTCATTGTTGTTTCATTGTTTTATCGGCTATACAGTCAAGATGACTATATCTTAATTAAAAATCTTCCCTTGGTCGCTATTTTGTCATGGACACTATATTGTCCTGGAGCCTATATGTTTGCTGTGGTACGAAAGGGACTATTTTGTCACACATCAATATTGTCAGGTGCTTATATTGCCATAATGAATATAATTTGAAGGCTTCCTTATTGTTGCGTTGACTGCATTGTCATATCACTTATATGATCATGGCAATATTTTTATAGTGAATATATTGCCGTCTTGACTAAATTATCATACTGGCTAAATTGTCATGGTAAGTATGTTGACATAGAAGCCTTATTTTCATGATGTTTATATAGTCACTGAATTATATCGTGACATTATTGTCATAGTGGCTGTACTTTCATGGTGGCTATATAGTCGTTTGCTTGTATTTTCACTGTTCCTCTTTTGTGAAGATTGCTTTATTGTCATTGTATCTATATTGTCATGGGGGATACATTTTCATAGCAGCAGTATTGTCATTATGAACATACCGTCATTTTGGCTATCTACTAATTTTGGTTATATTGCGAAGATTTACATATCGTCACCTTTGCTATATTGTTACGGTGATCTCTTTTATAGTTGCTATGTTGTCATTTTTTTTAGTCATGCATATTTTTTGATAAGCGATACATTATCGTGATAACTTTATTATCAAGGAGACAGTATATTGTCATTTTGATAATGTTGGCAATATGACTATAATCTCTTAGTGGCTATATTGCTAAGATAACTATAGTGTCATGGTGACTATTTCATGATGATAGTTATAATGACAGTTTGACTGCATTTTCATTGTAGCATATTTAATGGTGTTGATTTTGCCCTTGAAGATATATTATAAAAACGAAAATTTCCTTTTTTTTTAAATAATCATGTGAATATATTGCCATGATATGCGATATTGTTATAGTTTCAGGACTGTCATGTTGAATGTATATTATGTTGGTTACATTACAATTAAATTCATAGTATCAGGGTAACTATATTTTCATAGTTGGATCATTTTGTTATGACTATTTTATTGTAATTGTGAGTATATTCTCATGGTTACTGTGTTGCCGTAATTTCTATATTGTCCTGGATACTACATACCCTGAAATCTATATTGTCATATCAGTTATATGATCATGGTAGCTTTATTGTCATAGTGAATATCTTGTCGTCGTGACTATATTATCATAATGGCTAAATTGTAATAGCAAATATCTTGACATGAGGGCTATATTTTCATGATATTCATAAAGTCATTCAAAGATTACTACCAAGAAGACTCTAATAGCCTGGCGATTGATGTATATCGTGACATTATTGTCACGATAGCTGCATTGTCATGTAGGCTATATTGTCGTTTCCTGTATTTTCAATGTTACTCTTTAATGAAGATTGCTTTATTGTCATTGTAGCTATAGTGTCATGGGGAATATATTTTTATAGTAGCAGTATTGTCATTATGACCATATCGTCATTTTGGCTATCTGTACATTTTGGTTACATTAGGAAGATTTACATATCGTCACCTTGGCTATATTGGCAAGGTGATATCTTTATAGTTGCTATATTGTCATTTTTTTTGATCATGTATATTTTTCATGAGTGAAACACTATCTTGATAACTATATCATTAAAGTGACAGTATATTGTCATGGTGACTATATTGTCATGATGACTACAATCTCTTAGTGGCTATATTGCTAAGATAACTACATGTGACTACATTTTCATTGTAACTTATTTAATGGTGTTGATTTAACCTTGGAGATATATCATTATAAAAACGGATATTTCATTTTGTTTAAATTATGAGGTGAATACATTGTCATGATATGCTATATTGTTATAGTTTAGTACTGTCATTGTGAATATTTATTATTTTGGCTACATTACAATGGAAGCCATAGTGGCAGGGTGGCTATATTTTCATGGTTTGATCAATTTGTTATTAGTATGTTATTGTATTTTTCAATATATTGTCATGGTGATCGTGTTGCCATAATTTCTATATTGTCAATTTATTTATTAGATTGATTCACAATATTGTCATAGAGACTGTATTGTCATGTTCCCTGTATGGTCATCATGCTTCTCTTGTCATCGTGACTCTATTGTCATGATGGCTATACTGTCATTAAGATTACATTCTTATCGTAACTATGTTGCCATCATGGCTTTTTGTCAGAGTAGCTATATTGTTATGTTAGCTATCTTATTGTGTTGGGTATTTTTTTTCCTTTTGGTATATTGCCATGATGGCTATACTACAATTGTGGTAAGATTAGCATGGTGATATAGTGTTCGCAGCCCAACTGTTATTTTGGACAATTTTTCATGGGAATACATTATCATGGTACCTACATTGGCAAGATTACTATATTTCATGGAAGCTACATTGTAAAGATGACGAAATTGGCATGGCGGGTGTATTGGTATATTCAATATAACGCCATCCTGGCTACATTATCTTGGTCGCTGTATCAACTTGATGGCTATATTGCTACGGTAGATTTCTTCGTTGGGGATATATTTTGTCTCTACCTACAATTTGGTTGTGATTATATGATCATGATAATATTTCTATGACGGCTTATTTGGCATCTTGAGTGTATGTGTCTGAATATCATATCATCATGTATCTTAATCTGTCATGCTTTTAAATGGTGATGGTGCTTATGTGAAAATGCTGATTACATTATCATCATTAATGTATGATTATTGTAACTATATAGCAATGGCAATATCTTTTTTGATCATTTGGGTATGTTGACTTCATTTTGATAGTAGTTATATTGGTATGGCAGGTACATTTTCATGGTTCTAACATTGTTTTATGGGCTATACTGTCAAGGCGGCTGTATAGTATTGATAAATTCTGTTTTGGACGCTATTGTCTCCTGGACACTATATACTTTAGAGGCTATATGTTTCTTATGATCCGAAATCGAGTATTTTGTCACGGTATCTATATTGTCAGGTGCCTATATTGACGTTGTGAACATATTCTGAATGTTTCTTTAATGTTGCGTTGACTATATTGTTATATCAATTATGTGGCCATGGTGGCTTTGCTGTTATAGTGAATATATTGTAGTTGTGACTATACTATCATAATGGCTAAATTGTCATGGGAAATATGTTGATATGGATGCTATATTCTCATGATACTTTTATGGTAATTGTAAGATTTTTTTCAATTTTACTCTAATATCACAGTGATTGATTTGTTGTAACATTATTGTTATTGTGGCTGTACAATCATGGTGGCTATATTGTCGTTTGATGCGCTTTCAATGTTACTATTTAGTGAATATGGCTTTCATGTCAGTGTAGCTATACTCTCATTAGGAACAAATTTTCATAATGACGCAATTGTCATTATGAAATAAAGTTATTTTGGCTATCTTCTAATTTGGGTTACATTGCTATGTTATAAATATCGTCACCTTGGCTATATTGGGAAGGTGATTTTTTTTATAGGTGGTATATTGTCATTATTTAATCGTGCATATTCAGTTATAAGCGATATATCATCATGATACCCATATTATTAAGGTGAAAATATTGGCATGGCGACTATATTGTCTTTATGACTGTAATCTTATGATAACAATATAGGTACCCTGATATATAGGCAACATGAAAAGACACTCACCCCCTTGTAATATAACAAAAAATAACAAATAGCCATCATGGCAATATATTCATTTAACAATATAACCACCATGGCAACATAGTTACCATATCAATATAATCTTAAAAGAAATATAACTACCATGACCATATAGACACGATGACAATAAAACCACCAAGACAATACAGGAACCATAACATTACATTATGACAATATAGCCACCAATTCAACAAATCAAATGACAGTATAGATATTATGGCAACAGTCACCATGAGAATATACACACAAGTGGAATATAATCGACATAGCAAAATGATTATATTATGAAAATATAGCCACTCTGCCACTATGGCTTCCATTGGAATATAGCCAACATAATAATATGTATACAATGACATTCCTGAAACCATAACAATATAGCATATCACGACAATGTAGTCCCCTAATGATTTAATCAAAATGAGAATCTCGTTTTATAATGATACATCCTCAAGGGAAAACCCAACACCAATATAAAAGCTACCGTGAAAATGTAGTCACCACGACATTATAACCATCATGATGAAGTGGACACCATGACAATAAAGGTACTTTGGCAAGATATCCAACATGATATCATTGTCATGATAACAATATAGTCAAAATGCCAATATATAGTTACCGGAATGTTATAGTTATCATGATAATATATCACTTAAACAAAAAATGCATGATTAAAAAAATGAAAATATAACAACAGTAAAAAAAGATCACGTTACTAATATATCCAAAGTGATGATATATATATATATATGATAGAAATGTAACCAAATTAAGGAGATGGCCAAAATGACAGTATGTTCATAATGACAATAATTCCACCATGAAAATATATTCTCCATGACGCTATAGGTACACTGAGAGTAAAGCTATCTTCACAAAGCGTACAATTAAAATACAGCAAACTACAATCTAGCCACTATGACAATACAGCCATCTTGACAATAATATCACGATATAACTCAATCACCAGGACAATAGAGTCACCTTGACAGTATTCTTACAATGACTTTATAAATATCATGAAAATATAGCCCCCATGTCATGATATTTGCTATTACATTTTATACATTATGAAAATATAGTCACGACGATAATCTATTCACTATGACAGTAAAGCTACAATGAGCATATAACTTATATGACAATATAATCAAAGCAAAAATATAGAAACATTCAATTTATACTCACAATGGCAATATAACCACCTAACAATATAGATACTGTTAATAGATAGTCGTTTTCGGGTCATAGCAAAAATATAGACTCCAGGACAATATAGTCTCTGTGAAAAAACGGTGACTCAGACAGGATTAATCATCATGATATGCTCATAACATAATAGCTGTCATGGAATTGTAGTCAACATGACAAAATTATCACAATGAAATAAAACGATATTACATTATAGTTACCATAATCATACACCAATCATGACTATATAATCAGCAGGTTGACATAAACAAGATCATAGTGTAAAAACCATGACAATTTAAGTGACATGATGAGATGATATCCATTCACTTACACTTACAATACCACATAAATTTTCATGAAAACATTATCATGATCATATAATCACAACAATATTGTCACTAATTACAAAATATATCCCGAAAGACAAAATTAACCATAATAATATAGCCATCAAGTTGATATAGCGACCAAGATAATGTAGCCAGAACGGCATTATATTGAAAGTAAGAATACAATCACCATGCCAATGTCTTCAATATGACAATGTAGCTACCATGAAAATATAGTAACCTTGACTATGTAGCTACCATGATAAAATGTACAATTGAAAAATATCCACAACTAGAGTTTAGCTACTAACACACTATATCACTATGCCAATATAGCCAAAATGTTAATATTGCCATCATGATAATATTCCGCCGGAAAAGAAATATATATGCCCACTACTAGACAATATAACTATTCTGACAAAATTGCCAACATGAAAAGACAGTCACCTCCTTGTTATATAACAAAAATGACAAATAGCCATCATGGCGATATAGTGATTTAACAATACAGCCACTATGGTAATATAGTTATCATAACAATGTGATCTTAACGACAATGTAGCCAACATGACTAGATAGTCACGTTGACGATACAACCACCGTGACAATACGGATAACATGACAGTACCGTCTCTAAGACAATATTGCCATCAATTTGACAAATTATATGACAATATAGATATTATTGTAACATAGTCACCATGACAATATACTCAGAAATGCAATATAATCGCCATGATAAAATTATCGTACCATGAAAATATAGCCACCTACCATTTTGGTTTCCATTGCAATGTACAAACAGAAATAGAATATTCATGATGACAGTACTGATACCATAACAGTATAGCATATCATGGCAAAGTAGTCACCTGCTAATTTAATCAAAATGACAATTTCTCTTTTATAACGGTATATCCTCAAGGGCAATATATCACCATTAAAAAAGCTTCTAGGAAAATGCAGTCATTATGACATTATAAAAATCATGATAAAAAAGTCACCATGACAATATAGTTATCTTGGCAATAGAGCTACTATGACATTATAGTCATAATGATAATATAGTCGCTATGACAATATTGTCACCAAAAAAACATAATTATTATGATAATATTTCGCTTATGACAAAGTATGCAAGAGTTAAATAATGACAATATATCACTTATAAAAAGATCACCTTGCCAATATAGCTAAGGTGACGATATATACATTATAGCAATGTAACTAAAATGAAAAGATAGCCAAAATGACGGTATGGTCATAATGACAATACTGCCACAATGAAAATATGTTCACCATGACACTATAGCTACACTGACAACAAAGCCATATTCACAAAAGAGCAACATTGAAAATACAGCAAAAGAGAATATACCCACCATCATAGTTCAGCCACCATGATGATAATGTCACGATACAAATCATCACCATGTCATTAGGCACCTTGATAATAAACTTGCAAGGATTCTATAAATATCATGAAAGTATAGCCTCCATGTCAACATGTCTGACATGATAATCTTGCCATTATGATAATATACTCACGACGGCAATTTATTCACCATAACAATATAGCCACAGTGATCATATAACTGATGTGACAATAGAGTCAAAGAAACAAAAAAGAAATATTCAAATCATATTCACTATGGCAGTATAACTACATGACAATATAGATACTGTGACAAATAGTCGCTTTTGAATCATAGCAAACATATAGCCGGCAGGACAACATAGTCTCCATAACAAAATAGCGACCAAAACAGGATATATCATTATGATAAACACACCTTGACAGTATAGACCATAAAACAATGTAACAATCATGAAACTGTACCTGCCAAAACATTATAGATGTCATGAAATTTTAGTCAACATGACAAAATTATCATAATGAAATGTCATCGGCATTACAATATAGTTACCATAATCATAGACCCATCATGATCATATAATCAGCAGGTTGACATAAACAATATCACAGTATAAAAACCATGACAGTATAAGTGACATGATGATATGACATCCATACACTTACACTTACAATACCAAAGAAGCCGCAATGAATATATTGTCATCATGATCATATAATTAAAACAATATTGTAGGTAGTGACAAATATATCCCTAACGACAAAATTAATCATAGCAATATAGCCATCAACTCGTTATAACGACCAAGATAATGTAGCGAGCATTGTATGGAGAATTACAATACAGCCACCGTGCCAATGTCGTTACCATGTCAATATAGCTACCATGAAAATATAGTAACGTTGATAATGTAGCTGCCATGGCAAAATATTCAAGATAGAAAATACCCAAAAGATAGCCACAACAAGAGTTTAGCTGTTAAGACGATATATCACCATGCCAATATCTCTAAAATGTTAGTAAAGCCATCATGGCAATATATCAACAGAAAAAATACTCATCGCAATGATATAGCTAACTTGACAATGTACTACTCTGACAATATAGGCAACATTAAAAGACAGCCACCTCCTTGAAATATAAAAGAAAAAAAATGATAAATAGCCATCAAGACAATGTGGTAACTAAACAATATAGCCATCATGGCAATATGGTAACCAAACAATATAGCCATCATGGCAATATGATTACCATTGCAATGTATTCTTCATGGCAATATAATCACCATGTCCTTATAGTCACGATGACAATACGACTACCATGACAATACAGAAAACATCAAAATACAGTCTCTAAGACAATATTGCCACTAATTCAACAAGTTAAATGACAATATAGATATTATGGCAACACAATCACGATGACAATATACTCAGAAATGATATATAATTATCATAATAAAATGATCCTACCATGAAAATATAGTCACTCTGCCACTATGGCTTCCATTACAATATAGCCACAACAACAAAACATTCACCACGACTGTACTGAAACCATAACAATATAGCATATCATGACAATGTAGTCACTTGATCATTTATTGAAAAATAAAAATTTCACTTCTATTATGGTATAACCTCAGGGACAAAATTTATACACCATTAAAAAGCTGCCATGAAAATACAGTCACTATGACATAAATATCATGATAAAATAGAGACCATGGCAACATAGCCACTCAGAGATTACAGTCATTATGACAGTATAGTCGCTATTAAAATACTGTCACGTTAATGATAAAGTTATCAAAATGATATATCGCTTGTGACAAAATATACATGATTAGAAAATGACAGTATAGCACCTATAGAAAAGATCACCTTGCCACTATAGTCAAGGTGACGATATATACATCATTGCAACGTAAAGAGAGAGAGATGATAACCAGAACGACGGTATGTTCATAATGACAATACTGCAACTATGAAAATATGTTCCCCACGATTCTCCAGCTTCACTGACAATAAAGCCATCTTCACAAAAAGAGTACTATTGAAAAAATATCAAACGACTATATAGCCATCAAGACAGTACAGCCACCATGAGAATAATCTCTCGATATAAATCAATCGCCAGGACATTAGCGTCACCTTGATAATGAATATACAATCAGTACATGAACATAATGAAAATATAGCGTACATATAAATATATTTGTCGTGAAAATACAGCCTCCATATGAATATCTTTAAAGTGACATTTTCGCCATTCTGATAATATAGTCAAGACGCTAATATATTCACCATAACATTAAAGCCACTATGATCACATAAATGATATGACAATATAGTCAACGCAACAAGAAACGCATTTATAAATTATATCCGATCTGAGAATACAGCCACATGAAAATATAGATACTGTGACAAAATAGTCATTTTTGGATCATAGCAAACATATATCGTCCAATAGAATATAGTCTCTGTGGCAAATTAGCGAAGAAGACAGGATTTCTCATCACAATACAGGCACCTTAATAGTATAGCCAATAAAACAGTCGAACAACCATGAAAATGTACCTACCATAACAATATAGCTTACATGAAAATATAGTTACTATGACAAATTCATTACAATGAAATACAAACGATATCACATTATGGTTTCGATAATCATACACCAATCATGATCATATAAGATAAAACCTTCAAAACAAAGCAAGGGTAGCGACAACGCAGGAAGGAATAGCTACAACCTAGCTCTGAAAGACGATAGCAACTCCGTACACGTCGGTAGCTGGTGCGCGACTGTCATCAGGTGACTACATTGTCATGATATGCTATATTGTCATGGTTTCAGTACTGTCGTAGTGCATGTATTGTTATGTTTGCTATATTGCAGTGGCAGGGTGGCTAAATTTTCATTTTTTTTTTTTTTTATACTTTGTCGCTGTCTCCCGCGCTTGCGAGGTAGCGCAAGGAAACAGACGAAAGAAATGGCCCAACCCCCCCCCCCCCATACACATGTACATACACACGTCCACACACGCAAATATACATACCTACACAGCTTTCCATGGTTCACCCCAGACGCTTCACATGCCTTGATTCAATCCACTGACAGCACGTCAACCCCTGTATACCACATCGCTCCAATTCACTCTATTCCTTGCCCTCCTTTCACCCTCCTGCATGTTCAGGCCCCGATCACACAAAATCTTTTTCACTCCATCTTTCCACCTCCAATTTGGTCTCCCTCTTCTCCTCGTTCCCTCCACCTCCGACACATATATCCTCTTGGTCAATCTTTCCTCACTCATTCTCTCCATGTGCCCAAACCATTTCAAAACACCCTCTTCTGCTCTCTCAACCACGCTCTTTTTATTTCCACACATCTCTCTTACCCTTACGTTACTTACTCGATCAAACCACCTCACACCACACATTTTCCTCAAACATCTCATTTCCAGCACGTCCATCCTCCTGCGCACAACTCTATCCATAGCCCACGCCTCGCAACCATACAACATTGTTGGAACCACTATTCCTTCAAACATACCCATTTTTGCTTTCCGAGATAATGTTCTCGACTTCCACACATTTTTCAAGGCTCCCAGAATTTTCGCCCCCTCCCCCACCCTATGATCCACTTCCGCTTCCATGGTTCCATCCGCTGACAGATCCACTCCCAGATATCTAAAACACTTCACTTCCTCCAGTTTTTCTCCATTCAAACTCACCTCCCAATTGACTTGACCCTCAACCCTACTGTACCTAATAACCTTGCTCTTATTCACATTTACTCTTAACTTTCTTCTTCCACACACTTTACCAAACTCAGTCACCAGCTTCTGCAGTTTCTCACATGAATCAGCCACCAGCGCTGTATCATCAGCGAACAACAACTGACTCACTTCCCAAGCTCTCTCATCCCCAACAGACTTCATACTTGCCCCTCTAAATTTTCATGTTAGGATTATTTTGTTATCGCGGTTATATTGCATTTGTGAAATACTGTCATGGTGACTGTGTTCCAGTAATATCAATATTATCATATAATATGTCTAAGCGATTGCAATATTGTCGTAGAGACTCTAATGTCATGTTGCCTGTATTGTCATGATGGTTGCATGTCATCTTGACTATATAGTCATGTTGGTTATATTCCAGTTATGAATACATGGTTATGGTAACTATATTGCCATGGTGACTATATTGATAGTTGACTGCATTGCCATGATAGCTATTTCTCATTTTTGTTATACTGTAAGGAGGTGACTGTCTTTTTATATTTAATATATTATCAGGGTAGCTATATAATCAAGTTAGCTTCATCATTGTGGTGCTTATTTTCTTTTTCTGGTGGTATATTGCCATGATGCCTAGACTAACATTCTGGCGATATTGGCATGGTGATATAGTGTCTTAGCAAATAAACTGTTATTGTGGATATGTTCCATGGGATTTTATTATCATAGTAGCTATATTGTCAATGTTGCTACATTTTCATGGTAGCTCCATTGTCATGGTGACGATATTGCCATTGTGGCTGTATTGTTATTTTCAATATAATGCCATCCTAACTACATTATCTTGGTCGCTATATGTACGTGCTGGCTATATTGCTATGGTTAATTTTCTCGTTGAGGATATATTTTGTCATGAACAACAATTTTGTTTTAATCATATGATCATAATAACAATATTTTCATGGCGACTTATTTGGTAGTGTGAGTGCAAGTGTATGGATATCATATTATGACAATATATTGTCATGGTTTTTATAATGTGATGGTGTTTATGTCAGCCTCCTGATTATATTATCATGATTGATATATGATTATGTTAATTAAATTGTAATGGCGATTATATTTCATTGTGACAATTTTGTCATGTTGCCTGCATTTTCATGGTAGCTATATTGTTATGGCAGGTACATTTTCATTGTTGTCTCATTGTTTTTTCGGCTATACAGTCAAGGTGACTATATCTTCATTAAAAATCTTGTCTTGGCCGCTATTTTGTCATGGACACTATATTGTCCTGGAGCCTATATGTTTGTTATGATCCGAAAGAGACTCTTTTGTCACAGCATCAATATTGTCAGGTGCTTATATTGCCATAATGAATATAATTTGAAGGCTTCATTATTGTTGCGTTGACTGTATTGTCATATCACTTATATGATCATAGCTATATTGTTATAGTTGATATATTGCCGCATTGACAATATTATCATATTGGCTAGATTGTCATGGTAATTATTTTGACATGGAAGCCTTATTTTCATGATGTTTTTATAGTCAGTGAATTATATCGTGACATTATTGTCATAGTGGCCATACTTTCATGGTGGCTATATTGTCGCTTGCTTTATTTTCACTGTTACTCTTTTGTGAAGATTGCTTTATTGTCATTGTAGCTATTGTGTCATGGGGGATATATTTTCAAAGCAGCAGTATTGTCATTATGAACATACCGTCATTATGGCTATCTACTCATTTTGCTTATATTGCGAAGATTTACATATCGTCACCTTGGCTATATTGACAAGGTGATCTCTTTTATAGTTGCTATGTTGTCAGTTTTTTTAGTCATGCATATTTTTTGATAAGCGATACGTTATCGTGATAACTTTACTATTAAGGTGACAGTATATTGTCATTGTGACTATGTTGACAATATGACTATAATCTCTTAGTGGCTATATTGCTAAGATAACTATACTCTCATGTTGACTATTTCATGATAATGGTTATAATGACAGTTTGACTGCATTTTCATTGTAGCATATTTAATGGTGTTGATTTTGCCCTTGAAGATATATTATGAAAACGAAAATTTTCTTTTTTCAAATTATCATGTGAATATATTGCCATGATATGCGATATTGTTATAGTTTCAGTACTGTCATGTTGAATGTATATTATGTTGGTTACATTACAATTAAAGTCATACTGGCAGGGTAACTATATTTTCATGGTTGGATCATTTTGTTATGACTATTTTATTGTATTTGTGAGTATATTCTCATGGTTACAGTGTTGCCGTAATTTCTATATTGTCCTGGACACTACGTATCCTGAAATCTATATTGTCGTATCAGTTATTGAATCATGGTAGCTTTATTGTCATAGTGAATATCTTGTCGTCGTGACTTTATATTCATAATGGCTAAATTGTCATAGGAAATAAGTTGTTATGAGGGCTATATTTTCATGATATTCATAAAGTCATTGAAAGATTACTATCAAGGTGACTCTAATAGCCTGGCGATTGATGTATATCGCGACATTATTGTCATGATAGCTGCATTGTCATGGTGGGTATTTTCTCGTTTCCTGTATTTTCAATGTTACTCTTTTGTGAAGATTGCTTTATTGTCATTGTATTTTCGTAGTAGCAGTATTGTCATTATGAACATATCGTCATTTATCTATCTGCTCATTTTGGTTACATTGCGAAGATTTACATATCGTCAACTTGGCTATATTGGCAAGGTGATCTCTTTATAGTTGCTATATTTTTATTTTTTTAATCATTTATATTTTTTCATGAGTGATACATTATCTTCATATTTATATCATTAAAGTGACAGTATATTCTCATGGTGACTATGTTGTCATTATGACTACAATCTCTTAATGGCTATATTGCTAAGATAAATACATGTGACTACATTTTCATTGTAGATTATTTAATGTTGTTGATTTACCCATGGTGATATATCATTATAAAAACGGATATTTCATTTTCTTTAAATTATGAGGTGAATACATTGTCATGATATGCTACATTTTTATAATTTCAGTACTGTCATGGTGAATGTATATCATCTTGGCTACATTACAATGGAAGCCATAGTGGCAGGGTGGCTATATTTTCATGGTTTGATCATTTTGTTATTAGTATATTATTGTATTTTTGAATATATGTTGCCATAATTTCTATATTGTCATTTGATTTATTAAATTGATGGCAATATTGTTAAAGAGATTAGATTCGTCATGTTGCCTGTATGGTCATCATGGTTGTCTTGTCATCGTGACCCTGTGGTCATGATGGCTATACTGTCGTTAAGATTACAAATTTATGGTAACTATGTTGCCATCATGGGATTTTGTCAGAGTTGCTATATTACTAAGTTAGCTATCTTATTGTGGTGGGTATTTTTTTTTCTTTTTGGTATATTGCCATGATGGCTATACTAGAATTTTGGCAAGATTAGCATGGTTATATCATGTTCGCAGCTCAACTGTTGTTTTGGACATTTTTTCATGGGAATACATTATCATGGTACCTACATTGTCAAGGTTACTATATTTCATGCAAGCTACATTGTAAAGATGACGATATTGGCATGGCGGGTGTATTGTTATGTTCAATATAACGCCATCCTGGCTACATTATCTTGGTCGCTATATCAACTTGATGGCTATATTCCTACGGTCAAATTCATCGTTGGGGATGTATTTTGTCTTTACCTACAATTTGGTTGTGATTATCTGATCATGATAATCTTTCTATGACGGCTTATTTGGCATCTTGAGTGTATCTGTCTGGATATCATATCATCATGTAACTTAGTCTGTCAAGCTTTTAAACGGTGATGGTGCTTATGTGAAAATGCTGATTACATTATCATCATTCATGTATGATTATTGTAACTATATAGCAATGGCAATATCTTTTTTGATCATTTTGGTGTGTTGACTTCATTTTGATAGTAGTTATATTGGTATGGCAGGTACATTTTCATGGTTCTGACATTGTTTTATGGGCTACTCTGTCAAGGCGGCTGTATAGCATTGATAAATTCTGTTTAGGACGCTATTGTCTTCTGGACACTATATACTTTAGAGGCTATATATTTCCTATGATCATAAAGCGAGTATTTTGTCATGGTATCTATATTGTCAGGAGGCTATATTCACGTTGTGAACATATTCTTAATGTTTCTTTAATGTTGCGTTGACTATATTGTTATATCAGTTATATGGCCATGGTGGCTTTGTTTTTATAGTGAATATATTGTAGTTGTGACTATACTATCATAATGGCTAAATTGTCATGGGAAATATGTTGATATGGATGCTATATTCTCATGATACTTTTATGGAAATTGTAAAAGATTTTTCAGTTTTGCTCTAATATCACAGTGATTCATTTATGTTGTAACATTATTGTTATGGTGGTTGTACAATCATGGTGGCTATATTGTCGTTTGATGCGTTTTCAATGTTACTATTTAGTGAATATGGTTTTAATGTCAGTGGAGCTATACTTTCATTGGGAACAAATTTTCCTTGTGACGCAATTGTAATTATGAAATAAAGTCATTTTGGCTATCTTCTAATTTGGGTGACATTGCTATGTTATATATATCGTCACCTTGGCTATATTGGGAAGGTGATTTTTTTTATAGGTGGTATATTGTCATTTTTTAATCGTGCATATTCTGTCATAAGCGATATATTATCATAATACCCATATCATTAAGGTGAAAATATTGGCATGGCGACTATATTGTCTTTATGACTGTAATCTTATGATAACAATATAGGTACCCTGATATATAGGCAACATGAAAAGACAATCACCCCCTTGTAATACAACAAAAAATAACAAATATATATCATGGAAATATATTCATTTAACAATATAGCCACCATGGCAATATAGTTACCGTATCAATATAATATTAATGGAAATATAACTACCATGACCATATAGACACGATGACAATACGACCACCAAGACAACACAGGAACCATGACATTACATTATGAGAATATAGCCACCAATTCAACAAATCAAATGACAGTATAGATATTATGGCAACAGTCACCATGACAATATACACACAAGTGGAATATAATCAACATAACAAAATGGTTATATCAAGAAAATATAGCCACTCTGCCACTATGGCTTCCATTGAAATATAGCCAACATAATGATATATATACAATGACATTCCTGAAACCATAACAATATAGCATATCACGACAATGTTGTCCCCTAATGATTTAATCAAAATGAGAATCTCGTTTTATGATAATACATCCTCAAGGGCAAACCCAACACCAATATAAAAGCTACCGTGAAAATGTAGTCACCATGACATTATAACCATAATGATGAAATGGACACCATGACAATAAAGTTACTTTGGCAAGATATCCAACATGATATCATTGTCATAATAACAATATAGTCAAAATGCCAATATATAGTTACCGGAATGTTATAGTTATCATGATAATGTATCACTTACGACAAAAAAATGCATGATTAAAAAAATAGAAATATAGCAACAGTAAAAAAAGATCACGTTGCTAATATAGCCAAGGTGATGATATATATATGATAGGAATGTAACCAAAATAAAGAGATGACTAAAATGACAGTATGTTCATAATGACAATAATTCCACTATGAAAATATATTCACCATGACACTATAGGTACAATGATAGTAAAGCTATCTTCACAAAAGTGTAAAATCAAAATACAGCAAACTACAATATAGCCACCATGACAATACAGCCATCTTGACAATATTATCACGATATAACTCAATCACCAGGACAATAGAGTCACCTTGACAGTAATCTTACAATGACTATAAATATCATGGAAATATAGCCCCCATCTCAAGATATTTGCTATGACAATATGAAAATATAGTCACGACGACAATCTATTCACTACGACAATAAAGCTTCCATGATCATATAACTGATATGACAATATAATCAAAGCCAAAATATAGAAAAATTCAACTTATATTCACAATGACAATATAACCACATGACAATATAGATAATGTTAATAGATAGTCGTTTTCGGATCATAGCAAAAATATAGACTCCAGAACAATATAGTCTCTGTGAAAAAACAGTGACTCACACATAATCTATCATCATGATATGGTCATAACATTATAGCTGTTATGGAATTGTAGTCAACATGAAAAAATTATCACAGTGAAATAAAACGACGTTACAATATAGTTACCATAATCATACACCAATCATAATTATATAATCAGCAGGTTAACATAAACAAGATCATAGTGTAAAAACCATGACAATTTAAGTGACATGATGAGACGATATCCATTCACTTACACTTACAATACCACATAAGTTTTCATGAAAATATTATCATGATCATATAATCACCACATTATTGACACTAATTACAAAATATATCCCGAAAGACAAAATTAACCATAACAATATAGCCATCAAGTTGATAAAGCGACAAAGATAATGTAGCCAGGACGGCATCATATTGAAAGTAAGAATACAACCACCATGCCAGTGTCTTCACCATGACAATGTAGCTACCATGAAAATATAGTAACCTTGACTATGTAGCTACCATGATAAAATATACAATTGAAGAATATCCACAACAAGAGTTTAGCTGCTAAAACACTATATCGCCATGCCAATATCGCCAAAATGTTATTATTGCCATCATGGTAATATACCGCCAGAAAAGAAATATATATACCCACTACTCGACAATATAGCTATTCTGACAATATTGCCAACATGAAAAGACAGTCTCACCTCCTTGTTATATAACAAAAATTACAAATAGCCATCATGGCGTTATAGTGATTTAACAATACAGCCAATATGGTAATATAGTTACCATAACAATGTGATCTTTACGACAATGTAGCCAACATGACTATATAGTCACGTTGACAATACAACTACCGTGACAATACAGATAACATGACAGTACCGTCTCTAAGACAATATTGCCATCAATTTGACAAATTATATGACAATATAGATATTATGGCAACATAGTCACCATGACAATATACTCAGAAATGCAATATAATCGCCATGAGAAAATTATCCTACCATGAAAATATAGCCACCTACCATTTTGGTTTCCATTGCAATGTAGAAACAGCAATAAAAGATTTACCATGACAGTACTGAAACCATAACAGTATAGCATATCATGGGAATGTAGTGACCAAATAATCTAAACAGAATGACAATTTCTCTTCTATAATTGTATATCCTGAAAGGCAATATCAACTCCATTTAAAAAGCTTCTCCGAAAATACAGTCATTATGACATTATAAAAAACATTGATAAAAAAGTCACCATGACAATATAGTTATCTTGGCAATATAGCCACTGTGACATTATAGTCATAATGATAATATAGTCGCTATGACAATATTGTCACCATAAAAATATAATTATCATGATAATATTTCGCTTATGACAAAGTATGCAAGAGTTAAATAATGACAATATATCACCTATAAAAAAAGATCGCCTTGCCAATATAGCTAAGGTGACGATATATACATTATAGCAATGTAACTAAAATGAAAAGATAGCCAAAATAACGGTATGGTCGCAATGACAATACTGCCATTATGAAAATATGTTCCCCATGACACTATAGCTACACTGACGATATATACATTATAGCAATGTAACTAAAATGAAAAGATAGCGAAAATGACGGTATGGTCATAATGACAATACTGCCACTATGAAAATATGTTCCCCATGACACTATAGCTACACTAACAACAAAGCCATGTTCACAAAAGAGCAACATTGAAAATACAGCAAACGAGAATATAGCCACCATCGCAGTTCAGCCACCATGATAATAATGTCACGATACAAATCATCACCATGTCATTAGTCACCTTGATAATAAACATACAATGACTATATAAATATCACGAAAATATAGCCTCCATGTCAACATGTCTGCCTTGATAATTGGCCATTATGATATGACGGCGATTTATTCACTATAGCAATATAACCACAGTGATCATATAACTGATGTGAAAATACAGTCAAAGAAGCAAAAAAGAAATATAAAAATCATATTCACTATGGCAGTATAACTACATGACAATATAGATACTGTGACAAATAATCGCTTTTGAATCATGGCAAACATATAGCCGGCAGGAAAACATAGTCTCCATGACAAAATAGCGACCAAGACAGGATATATCATTATAATATAGACACCTTGACAGTATAAACCATTAAGCAATGTAACATTCATGAAACTGTAACTGCCAAAACATTATAGATGTCATGAAATTTTACTCAACATGACAAAATTATCATAATGAAATATCATCGGCATTACAATATAGTTACCATAATCATAGACCAATCATGATCATATAATCCGCAGGTTGACATAAACAATATCACAGTATAAAAACCATGACAGTATAAGTGACATCATGATATGATATCCATACACTTACACTTACAATACCAAAGAAGCCGCCATGAATATATTGTTATCTTGATCATATAATCAAAACAATACTGTAGGTAGTGACAAATATATCCCCAACAACAAAATTAATCATAGCAATATTGCCATCAACTTGTTATAGCGACCAAGATAATGTAGTGAGCATTGTATTCAGAATTACAATACAGCCACCGTGCCAATGTCGTCACCATGACAATATAGCTACCATGAAAATATAGTAACGTTGATAATGTAGCTGCCATGGCAAAATATTCAAGATAGAAAATACCCAAAAGATAGCCACAACAAGAGTTTAGCTGCTAAGACGATATATCACCATGTCAATATCTCTAAAATGTTAGCATAGCCATCATGGCAATATATCAACAGAAAAAATACTCATCACAACGATATAGCTAACTTGACAATATACTACTCTGACAATATAGGTAACATTAAAAGACAGCCACCTCCTTGAAATATGAAAGAAAAAAAAATGATAAATAGCCATCATGGCAATATAGTAACTAAACAATATAGCCATCATAGCAATATAATTACCATAGCAATGTATTCTTAATGGCAATATAGTCACCATGTCCTTATAGTCACGATGACAATACAACTACCATGACAATACAGAACACATGAAAATACAGTCTCTAAGACAATATTGCCACAAATTCAACAAGTTAAATGACAATATAGATATTATGGGAATACAGTCAGGATGACAATATACTCAGAAATGTTATATAATCGTAATAATAAACTGATTCTACCATGAAAATATAGTCACCCTGCCACTATGGCTTCCATTACAATAAAGCCACAATAACAAAACATTCACCACGACAGTACTGAAACCCTGACAATATAGCTTATCATGACAATGTAGTCACTTGATCATTTAATGAAAAAGAAAAATTTCGCACTTATTATGGTATAACCTAAGGGACAAAATTTTATACACCATTAAAAAGCTGCCATGAAAATACAGTCACTATGATATAAATATCATGATAGAATAGTGACCATGGCAATAAAGCCACTCTGAGATTATAGTCATTACGACAATATAGTCGCTACTAAAATACTGTCACCTTAATGATAAAGTTATCAAAATGACATATCGCTTGTGACAAAATATGCATGATTAGAAAATGACTGTATACCACCTATTAAAAAGATCACCTTGCCACTATAGTCAAAGTGACGATATATAAATTATAGCAACGTAAAGAAAAAGAGATGATAACCAGAACGACGGTATGTTCATAATGACAATACTGCAACTATGAAAATATGTTTCCCACGATTCTCCAGCTTCACTGACAATAAAGCCATCTTCACAAAAAGAGTATCATTGAAAAAATAGCAAACGACTGTACAGCCATCAAGACAGTACAGCTACCATGACAATAATCTCTCGATATAAATCAATCGCCAGGTCATTAGCGTCATCTTGATAATGAATGTACAATGAGTACATGAACATCATTAAAATATAGCGTCCATATAGATATATTTGTCGTGAAAATATAGCCTCCATATGAATATCTTTAACGTGAGAGTTTCGATATTCTGATAATATAGTCAAGACGCTAATATATTCACCATAACAATAAAGCCACCATGATCACATAAATGATATGACAATATAGTCAACGCAATAATAAACGCATTTATAAACTATATCCACTCTGAGAATACAGCCACATGAAAATATAGATACTGTGACAAAATAGTCATTTTTGGATCATAGCAAACATATAGCGTCCAAGAGAATATAGTCTCCATGACAAAATAGCGAAGAAGACAGGATTTATTATCACAATACAGTCACCTTGACAGTATAGCCAATAAAACAGTGGAACAACCATGAAAATGTACCTACCATAACAATATAGCTTACATGAAAATATAGTTACTATGACAATTTCATTACAATGAAATACAAACGATATCACATTATGGTTTCGATAATCATACACCAATCATGATGATATAAGATTAAACCTTCAAAACAAAGCAAGGGTAGCGACAACGCAGGGAGGAATACCTACAACCTAGCTCTGAAAGACGATAGCAGCTTCATACACGTCGGTAGCTGGTGCGCGACTGTCATCAGGTGACTACATTGTCATGATATGCTATATTGTCATGGTTTCAGTACTGTCGTAGTGAATGTATTATTATGTTAGCTATATTGCAGTGGCAGGGTGGCTAAATTTTCATGGTAGGATAATTTTGTTATCGCGGTTATATTGCATTTATGATAATACTGTCATGGTGACTGTGTTCCAGTAATATCTATATTATCATTTAATTTGTTGAAGCGATTGCAATATTGTCGTAGAGACTCTAATGTCATGTTGCCTGTATTGTCATGATGGTTGCATGTCATCTTGACTATATAGTCATGTTGGTTATATTCCAGTTATGATTACATGGTTATGGTAACTATATTGCCATGGTGACTACATTGATAGGTGACTATATTGCCATGATAGCTATTTTTCATATTTGTTATACTGTAAGGAGGTGACTGTCTTTTCATATTGAATACATTATCAGGGTAGCTATATTGTTAAGTTAGCTATATCATTGTGGTGCTTATTTTCTTTTTTTGGTGGTATACTACCATGATGCCTAGACTAACATTTTGGCGATATTGGCATGGTGATATAGTGTCTTAGCAAATAAACTGTTATTGTTGATATGTTCCATGGGATTTTATTATCATAGTAGTTACACTGTCAATGTTATTGTCATTTCTTGGTAGCTCCATTATCATGATGACGATATTGCCATTGTAGCTGTATTGTTATTTTCAATACAATGCCATCCTAACTACATTATCTTGGTCGCTATATTTACTTGCTGGCTATATTGCTATGGTTAACTTTGTTGTTGGTGATATGTTTTGTCATGAACAACAATTTTTTTTAATCATATGATCATGATAACAATATTTTCATTGCGGCTTATTTGGTAATGTGAGTGCAAGTGTATGGATATCATATTATCAGGTCACTATATTGTCATGGTTTTTATACTGTGATGGTGTTTATGTCAGCCTCCTGATGATATTATCATGATTGATGTATGATTATGGTAACTAAATTGCAATGGCGATTATATTTCATTGTGACAATTTTGTCATGTTGCCTGCATTTTCATGGTAGCTATATTGTTATGGCAGGTACATTCTTACTGTTGTTTCATTGTTTTATCGGCTATACTGTCAAGGTAACTATATCTTAATTAAAAATCTTGTCTTGATCGCTATTTTGTCATGGACACTACATTGTCCTGGAGCCTATATGTTTGCTATGATCCGAAAGAGACTATTTTGTCACAGCATCAATAGTGTCAGGTGCTTATATTGCCATAATGAATATAATTTGAAGGCTTCCTTATTGTTGCGTTGACTGTATTGCCATATCACTTACATGATCATGGCTATATTGTTATAGTGAATATATTGCAGTCTAGACTATATTATCATATTGGCTAAATTGTCATGGTAAGTATTTTGACATGGAAGCCTTATTTTCATGATGTTTATATAGTCAGTGAATTGTTTTTTTTTTTTTTTGCTTTGTCGCTGTCTCCCGCGTTTGCGAGGTAGCGCAAGGAAACAGACGAAAGAAATGGCCCAACCCACCCCCATACACATGTATATACATACGTCCACACACGCAAATATACATACCTACACAGCTTTCCATGGTTTACCACAGACGCTTCACATGCCTTGATTCAATCCAATGACAGCACGTCAACCCCGGTATACCACATCGCTCCAATTCACTCTATTCCTTGCCCTCCTTTCACCCTCCTGCATGCTCAGGCCCCGATCACACAAAATCTTTTTCACTCCATCTTTCCACCTCCAATTTGGTCTCCCTCTTCTCCTCGTTCCCTCCACCTCCGACACATATATTCTCTTGGTCAATCTTTCCTCACTCATTCTCTCCATGTGCCCGAACCATTTCATAACAACCTCTTTTGCTCTCTCAACCACGCTCTTTTTATTTCCACACATCTCTCTTACCCTTACGTTATTTACTCGATCAAACCACCTCACACCACATATTGTCATAAAAAATTTCCAGCACATCCATCCTCCTGCGCACAACTCCATCCACAGCCCACGCCTCGCAACCATAAAACATTGTTGGAACCACTATTCCTTCAAAAATACCCATTTTTGCTTTCCGAGGTAATGTTCTCGACTTCCACACATTCTTCAAGGCTCCCAGAATTTTCGCCCCCTCCCCCACCCTATGATCCACTTCCGCTTCCATGGTTCCATCCGCTGCCAGATCCACTCCCAGATATCTAAAACACTTTACTTCCTCCAGTTTTTCTCCATTCAAACTCACCTCCCAATTGACTTGACCCTCAACCCTACTGTACCTAATAACCTTGCTCTTATTCACATTTACTCTTAACTTTCTTCTTTCACACACTTTACCAAACTCAGTCACCAGCTTCTGCAGTTTCTCACACGAATCAGCCACCAGCGCTGTATCATCAGCGAACAACAACTGACTCACTTCCCAAGCTCTCTCATCCCCAACAGACTTCATACTTGCCCCTCTTTCCAAAACTCTTGCATTCACCTCCCTAACAACCCCATCCATAAACAAATTAAACAACCAAGGAGACATCACACACCCCTGCCGCAAACCTACATTCACTGAGAACCAATCACTTTCCTCTCTTCCTACACGTACACATGCCTTACATCCTCGATAAAAACTTTTCACTGCTTCTAACAACTTGCCTCCCACACCATATATTCTTAATACCTTCCACAGAGCATCTCTATCAACTCTATCATATGCCTTCTCCAGATCCATAAATGCTACATACAAATCCATTTGCTTTTCTAAGTATTTCTCACATACATTCTTCAAAGCAAACACCTGATCCACACATCCTCTACCACTTCTGAAACCACACTGCTCTTCCCCAATCTGATGCTCTGTACATGCCTTCACCCTCTCAATCAATATCCTCCCATATAATTTACCAGGAATACTCAACAAACTTATACCTCTGTAATTTGAACACTCACTCTTATCCCCTTTGCCTTTGTACAATGGCACTATGCACGCTTTCCGCCAATCCTCAGGCACCTCACCATGAGTCATACATACATTAAATAACCTTACCAACCAGTCAACAATACAGTCACCCCCCTTTTTTAATAAATTCCACTGCAATACCATCCAAACCTGCTGCCTTGCCGGCTTTCATCTTCCGCAAAGCTTTTACTACCTCTTCTCTGTTTACCAAATCATTTTCCCTAACCCTCTCACTTTGCACACCACCTCGACCAAAACACCCTATATCTGCCACTCTATCATCAAACACATTCAACAAACCTTCAAAATACTCACTCCATCTTCTCACATCACCACTACTTGTTATCACCTCCCCATTTGCGCCCTTCACTGAAGTTCCCATTTGCTCCCTTGTCTTACGCACTTTATTTACCTCCTTCCAGAACATCTTTTTATTCTCCCTAAAATTTAATGATACTCTCTCACCCCAACTCTCATTTGCCCTTTTTTTTCACCTCTTGCACCTTTCTCTTGACCTCCTGTCTCTTTCTTTTATACATCTCCCACTCAATTTCATTTTTTCCCTGCAAAAATCGTCCAAATGCCTCTCTCTTCTCTTTCACTAATACTCTTACTTCTTCATCCCACCACTCACTACCCTTTCTAATCAACCCATCTCCCACTCTTCTTATGCCACAAGCATCTTTTGCGCAATCCATCACTGATTCCCTAAATACATCCCATTCCTCCCCCACTCCCCTTACTTCCATTGTTCTCACCTTTTTCCATTCTGTACTCAGTCTCTCCTGGTACTTCCTCACACAAGTCTCCTTCCCAAGCTCACTTACTCTCACCACTCTCTTCACCCCAACATTCACTCTTCTTTTCTGAAAACCCATACAAATCTTCACCTTAGCCTCCACAAGATAATGATCAGACATCCCTCCAGTTGCACCTCTCAGCACATTAACATCCAAAAGCCTCTCTTTCGCGCGCCTGTCAATTAACACGTAATCCAATAACGCTCTCTGGCCATCTCTCCTACTTACATAAGTATACTTATGTATATCTCGCTTTTTAAACCAGGTATTCCTAATCATCAGTCCTTTTTCAGCACAAAAATCTACAAGCTCTTCACCATTTCCATTTACAACACTGAACACCCCATGTATACCAATTATTTCCTCAACTGCCACATTACTCACCTTTGCATTCAAATCACCCATCACTATAACCCGGTCTCGTGCATCAAAACCACTAACACACTCATTCAGCTGCTCCCAAAACACTTGCCTCTCATGAACTTTCTTCTCATGCCCAGGTGCATATGCACCAATAATCACCCATCTCTCTCCATCAACTTTCAGTTTTACCCATATTAATCGAGAATTTCCTTTCTTGCATTCTATCACATACTCCCACAACTCCTGTTTCAGGAGTATTGCTACTCCTGAAACTTAAGTACAGCCACTATGACATTATTGTCATAGTGGCTGTACTTTCATGGTGGCTATATAGTCTTTTCCTTTATTTTCACTGTTATTCTTTTGTGAAGGTTGCTTTATTGTCATTGTAGCTATAGTGTCATGGGGGATATATTTTCAGAGCAGCAGTATTGTCATTATGAACATACCGTCATTTTGGCTATCTACTCATTTTCGTTATATTGCGAAGATTTACATATCGTCACCTTGGGTATATTGTCAAGGTGATCTCTTTTATAGTTGCTATGTTTTCATTTTTTTAGTCATGTATATTTTTTCATAAGCGATACATTATCGTGATAACTTTGCTATTAAGGTGACAGTATATTGTCATTGTGACAATGTTGACATTATGATTATAATCTCTTAGTGGCTATATTGCTAAGATAACTATACTGTTATGGTGACTATTTTATGATGATGGTTATAATAACAGTTTGACTGCATTTTCATTGTAGCATATTTAATTTTGTTGATTTTGCTCTTGAAGATAATTTATAAAAAACGAAAATTTCCTTTTTTTTTAAATTATCATGTGAATATATTGCCATGATATGCGATATTGTTATAGTTTCAGTACTGTCATGTTGAATGTATATTATGTTGGTTACATTACAATTGAAATCATAGTGGCAGGGTAACTATATTTTCATGGTTGGATCATTTTGTTATTACGATTTTATTGTATTTGTGAGTATATTCTCATGGTTACTGTGTTGCCGTAATGTCTATATTGTCCTGGACACTACATATCCTGAAATATATATTGTCATATCAGTTATATGATCATGGTAGCTTTATTGTCATAGTTAATATCTTGTCGTCGTGAATATATTATCATAATGGCTAAATTGTCATAGGAAATATGTTGACAGAGGACTATATTTTTATGATATTCATAAAGTCATTGAAAGATTACTATCAAGGTGACTCTAATAGCCTGGCGATTGATGTATATCGTGACATTATTGTCATGATAGCTGCATTGGCATGGTGGCTATATTGTCGTTGACTGTATTTTCAATATTACTCTTTTGTGATGATTGCTTTATTGTCATTTTAGCTATAGTGTCATGGGGAATATATTTTCGTAGTAGCAGTATTGTCATTATGAACATATCGTCATTTTGGCTATCTGCTCATTTTGGTTACATTGCGAAGACTTACATATTGTCACCTTGGATATATTGGCAAGGTGGTCTCTTTATAGTTGCTATAATTTCATTTTTTTTAGTCTCATATTTTTTCATGAGTGATACATTATCTTGAAAACTATACCACTAAAGTGACAGTATATTGTCATGGTAACTATATTGTCTTTATGACTACAATTTCTCAGTGGCTATATTGGTAAGATAACTACATGTGACTACATTTTCATTGTAGCTTATTTAATGGTGTTGATTTACCCTTGGAGATATATCATTATAAAAACGGATATTTCATTTTGTTTAAACTATGAGGTGAATACATTGTCATGATATGCTATATTGTTATAGTTTCAGTACTGTCATGGTGAATGTATGTTATGTTGGCTACATTACAATTTAAGCCATAGTGGCAGGGTGGCTATATTTTCATGGTTTGATCATTTTCTTATTAGTATTTTATTGTATTTTTGAATATATTGTCATGGTGATTCTGTTGCAATAATTTCTATTTTGTCATTTGTTTTTCTAAATTGATGGCAATATTGTCATAGAGACTGTATTGTCATGTTGCCTGTATGGTCATCATGGTTGTCTTGTCATCGTGACTCTATGGTCATGATGGCTATTCTGTCATTAAGATTACATTCTTATGGTAACTATATTGTCATTATGGCTTTTTGTCAGAGTAGCTATATTGTTAAGTTAGCTATGTTATTGTGGTGGGTATTTTTTTTCCTCTTGTTATATTGCCATGATGGCTATACTAGAATTTTGGCAAGATTAGCATGGTGATATAGTGTTCGCAGCCCAACTGTTGTTTTGGACATTTTTTCATGTGAATACATTATCATGGTACCTACACTGTCAAGGTTACTATATTTCATGCAAGCTACATTGTAAAGATGACGATATTGGCATGGCGGGTGTATTGTGATGTTCAATATAACGCCATCCTGGCTACATTATCTTGGTCGCTATATCAAATTGATAGCTATATTGCTACAGTCAATTTCATCGTTGGGGATGTATTTTGTCTTTACCTACAATTTGGTTGTGATTATATGATCATGATAATATTTCTATGACGGCTTACTTGGCATCTTGAGTGTATCTGTCTGGATATCATATCATCATGTAACTTAAGTCTGTCATGCTTTTAAATTGTGATGGTGCTTATGTGTAAATGCTGATTACATTATCATCATTAATGTATGATTATTGTAACTATATAGCAATGGCAATATCTTTTTCGATCAATTTGGTATGTTGACTTCATTTTGAGTGTAGTTATGTTGGTATGGCAGGTACATTTTCATGGTTCTGACATTGTTTTGTGGGCTACACTGTCAAGGCTATACTGTCAATGACATTCCTGAAACCATAACAATATAGCATATCACGACAATATAGTCCCCTAATGATTTAATCAAAATGAGAATCTCGTTTTATAATGATACATCCTCAAGGGCAAACCCAACACCAATATAAAAGCTACCGTGAAAATGTAGTCACCATGACATTATAACCATCATGATGAAATAGACACCATGACAATAAAGTTACTTTGGCAAGATATCCAACATGATATCATTGTCATAATAACAATATAGTCAAAATGCCAATATATAGTTACCGGAATGTTATAGTTATCATGATAATGTATCACTTAAGCAAAAAATGCATTATTAAAAAAATGAAAATATAGCAACAGTAAAAAAAGATCACGTTGCTAATATAGCCAAGGTGATGATATATATATGATAGAAATGTAACCAAAATAAGGAGATGGCCAAAATGACAGTATGTACATAATGACAATAATACCACTATGAAAATATATTCTCCATGACACTATAGGTACTGACAGTAAAGCTATCTTCACAAAAGCGTAAAATTAAAATACAGCGAACTACAATATAGCCACCATGACGATACAGCCATCTTGACAATAATATCACGATATAACTCATTCACCAGGACAATAGAGTCACCTTGACAGTAATCTTACAATGACTTTATAAATATCATGAAAATATAGCCCCCATGTCAAGATATTTGCTATGACAATATGAAAATATAGTCACGACGACAATCTATTCACTATGACAATAAAGCTACCATGATCATATAACTGATATGACAATATAATTAAAGGAAAAATATGGAAACATTCAACTTATATTCACAATGGCAATATAACCACCTGACAATATAGATACTGTTAATAGATAGTCGCTTTCGGATCATAGCAAAAATATAGACTCCAGGACAATATAGTCTCTGTGAAAAAACAGTGCCTCATACAGGATTTATCATCATGATATGGTTAAAACATTATAGCTTTTATGGAATTGTAGTCATCATGACAAAATTATCACAATGAAATAAAACGACACTACAATATAGTTACCATAATCATACACCAATCATGATTATATAATCAGCAGGTGGACATAAACAAGATCATAGTGTAAAAACCATGACAATTTAAGTGACATGATGAGATGATATCCATTCACTTACACTTTCAATACCACATAAGTTTTCATGAAAATATTATCATGATCATATAATCACAACAGTATTGTCACTAATTATAAGATATATCACGAAAGACAAAATTAACCATAACAATATAGCCATCAAGTTGATATAGCGACCAAGATAATGTAGCCAGGACGGCATTATATTGAAAGTAAGAATACAACCACCATGCCAATGTCTTCACCATGACAATGTAGCTACCATGAAAATATAGTAACCTTGACTATGTAGCTACCATGATAAAATATACAATTGAAAAATATCCACAACAAGAGTTTAGCTGCTAAAACACTATATCGCCATGCCAATATCGCCAAAATGTTATTATTGCCATCATGATAATATACCGCCAGAAAAGAAATATATATACCCACTTCTCGACAATATAGCTATTCTGACACTATTGCCAACATGAAAATACAGCCACCTCCTTGTTATATAACACAAATGACAAATAGCCATCATGGCGATATAGTGATTTAACAATATAGCCAATATGGTAATATAGTTACCATAACAATGTGATCTTAACAACAATGTAGCCAACATGACTATATAGTCACGTTGACAATCCAATCACCGTGACAATACAGATAACATGACAGTACCGTCTCTAAGACAATATTGCCATCAATTTGACAAATTATTTGACAATATAGATATTATGGCAACATAGTCACTATGACAATATACTCAGAATTGCAATATAATCGCCATGATAAAATTATCATACCATGAAAATATAGCCATCTACCATTTTGGTTTACATTGCAATGTAGAAACAGTAATAGAAGATTAACCACGACAGTACTGAAACCATAACAGTATAGCATATCATAGCAATGTAGTCACCAAATAATTTAATCAAAATGACAATTTCTCTTCTATAATGGTATATCTTCAAGGGCAATATCAAAACCATTAAAAAAGGTTCTACGGAAATACAGTCATTATGACATTATAAAAATCATGATAAAAATGTCACCATGACAATATAGTTATCTTGGCAATATAGCCACTGTGACATTATAGTCATAATGATAATATAGTCACTATGACAATATTGTCACCATAAAATATAGTTATCATGATAATATTTCGCATATGACAAAGTGTGCAAGATTTAAATAATGACAATATATCACCTATAAAAAGATCACCTTGCCAATATAGCTAAGGTGACGATATATACATTATAGCAATGTAATTAAAATGAAAAGATAGCCAAAATGACGGTACTGCCACTATGAAAATATGTTCCCCATGACACTATAGGTACACTGACAACAAAGCCATATTCACAAAAGACCAACATTGAAAATACAGCAGACGAGAATATAGCCACCATCATAGTTCAGCCACCATGATAATAATGTTACGATACAAATCATCACAATGTCATTAGTCACCTTGATAAGAAACTTAAAATGACTATATAGATTTCATGAAAATATAGCCTCCATGTCAACATGTCTGCCATAATAATCTGGCCATTATGATAATATAGTCATGACGGCAATTTATTCACTATAACAATATAGCCACAGTGATCATATAACTGCTGTGACAATACAGTCAAAGAAGCAAAAAAGAGGTATATAAATCATATTCACTATGGCAGTATAACTACATGACAATATAGATACTGTGACAAATAGTCGCTTTTGAATCATAGCAAACATATTGCCGGCAGGACAACATAGTCTCTACTACAAAATAGCGACCAAGACAGGATATATCATTACAATATAGACACCTTGACAGTATAGACCATAAAGCAATGTAACATTCATGAAACTGTACCTGCCAAAACATTATAGATGTCATGAAATTTTAGTCAACATGACAAAATTCTCATAATGAAATATCATCGGCATTACAATATAGTTACCATAATCATAGACCAATCATGATCATATAATCAGCATGTTGACATAAACAATATCACAGTATAAAAACCATGACAGTATAAGTGACATGATGATATGATATACATACACCTACACTTACAATACCAAAGAATCCGCAAAAAAATATATTATCATGATCATATAAACACAACAATATTGTAGGTAATGACAAATATATCCCCATCGACAAAATTAATTCTAGCAATATAGCCATCAACTTGTTATAGCGACCAAGATAATATAGCGAGCATTGTATTGAGAATTACAATACAGCCACCGTGCCAATGTCGTCACCATGACAATAATGCTACCATGAAAATATAGTAACGTTGATAATGTAGCTGCCATGGCAAAATATTCAAGATAGAAAATACCCAAAAGATAGCCACAACAAGAGTTTAGCTGCTAAGACGATATATCACCATGCCAATATCTCTAAAATGTTAGTAAAGCCATCATGGCAATATATGAACAGAAAAAATACTCATCACAACGATATAGCTAACTTGACAATATACTACTCTGACAATATAGGTAACATTAAAAGACAGCCACCTGCTTGAAATATAAAAGAAAAAAAATAACAAAAAGCCATCATGGAAATATGGTAACTAAACAATATAGCCATCATGGCAATTATATAACCAAACAATATAGCCATCATGGCAATATGATTACCATAGCAAAGTTTTCTTAATGGCAATATAGTCACCATGTCCTTATAGTCAAGATGACAATACCACTATCATGACAATACAGAAAACATCAAAATACAGTCTCTAAGACAATATTGCCACTAATTCAGTAAGTTAAATGACAATATAGATATTATGGCAACACAATCACGATGACAATATACTCAGAAATGTTATATAATCGTCATGATAAAATGATCCTACCATGAAAATATAGTCACCCTGCCACTATGGCTTCCATTACAATATAGTCACAATAACAAAACATTCACCACGACAGTACTGAAACCATAATAATATAGAATATCATGACAATGTAGTCACTTGATCATTTAATGAAAAAGAAAAATATCGCTTCTATTATGGTATAACCTCAGGGACAAAATTTTATACACCATTAAAAAGCTGCCATGAAAATACAGTGACTATGACTTAAATATCATGATAAAATAGTGACCATGGCAATATAGCCACTCTGAGATTATAGTTATCATGACAATATAGTCGCTATTAAAGTACAGTCACCTTAATAATAAAGTTATCAAAATGATATATCGCTTGTGACAAAATATGCATGATTAGAAAATGACAGTATATCACCTATAAAAAAGGTCACCTTGCCACTATAGTCAAGGTTACGATATGTACATCATAGCAACGTAAAGAAAAAGAGATCATAGCCACAACGACGGTATGTTCATAATGACAGTACTTCAACTATGAAAATATGTTCCCCACGATTCTCCAGCTTCACTGACAATAAAGCCATCTTCACGAAAAGAGTACTATTGGAAAAATAGCAAACGACTATACAGCCATCAAGACAGTACAGCCACCATGACAATGATCTCTCGATATAAATCAATCGCCAGGACATAAGCGTCACCTTGATAATGAATATATAATGAGTACATGAACATCATGAAAATATAGCGTCTATATAACTATATTTTTCCTGAAAATATAGCCTTCATATGAATATCTTTAAAGTGACAGTTTCGCCATTCTGATAATATAGTCAAGACGCTAATATATTCACCATAACAATAAAGGCACCATGATCACATAAATGATATGACAATATAGTCAACGCAACAATAAACGCATTTATAAATTATATCCACTCCGGGAGTACAGCCACATGAAAATATAGATACTGTGACAAAATAGTCATATTTGGATCATAGCAAACATATAGCGTCCAAGGGAATATAGTCTCTATGACAAAAGAGCGAAGAAGACATCACAATACAGTCACCTTGAAAGTATAGCCAATAAAACAGTGGAACAACCATGAAAATGTACCTACCATAACAATATAGCTTACATGAAAATAGTTACTATGACAAATTCATTACAATGAAATACAAACGATATCACATTATGGTTTCGATAATCATACACCAATCATGATCATAAAAGATAAAACCTTCAAAACAAAGCAAGGGTTGCGACAACGCAGGGAGGAATAGCTACAACCTAGCTCTGAAAGACGACAGCAGCTCCATACACGTCGGTAGCTGGTGCGCGACTGTCATCAGATGACTACATTGTCATGATATGCTATATTGTCATGGTTTCAGTACTGTCGTAGTGAATGTATTATTATGTTAGTTATATTGCAGTGGCAAGGTGGCTAAATTTTCATGGTGGGATAATTTTGTTATCGCGGTTATATTGCATTTGTTATAACATTGTCATTGTGACTCTGTTACAGTAATATCTATATTATCATTTAATTTGTTGAAGCGATTGCAATATTGTCGTAGAGACTCTAATGTCATGTTGCCTGTATTGTCATGATGGTTGCATGTCATCTTGACCATATAGTCATGTTGGTTATATTCCAGTTATGATTATATGGTTATGGTAACTATGTTGACATGGTGGCTATATTTATAGGTGACTTCATTGCCATGATAGCTATTTTTCATTTTTGTTATACTGTAAGGAGGTGACTGTCTTTATATATTGAATATATTACCAGGGTAGCTATATTGTTAAGTTAGCTATAACATTGTGGCGCTTATTTTCTTTTTCTGGTGGTATATTGCAATGATTCCTAAACTAACATTTTGGCGATATTGGCATGGTGATATAGTGTCTTAGCAAATAAACTGTTATTGTGGATATGTTCCATGGGATTTTATTATCATAGTAGCTACATTGTCAATGTTACTATATTTTCATAGTAGCTCCATTGTCGTGATGACGATATTGCCATTGTGGCTATATTGTTATTTTCTATATAATGCCATCCTAACTACATAATCTTAGTCTCTATATTTACTTGCTGGCTATATTGCTATGGTTAATTATGTCGTTGAAGATATATTTTGTCATTAACTACAATTTTGTTTTAATCATATGATCATGATAACAATATTTTCATGGCGGCTTATTTGGTAATGTGAGTGCAAGTGTATGGATATCATATCATGTCACTATATTGTCATAGTTTTTATACTGTGATGGTGTTTATGTCAGCCTCCTGATGGTATTATCATGATTGATATATGATAATGGTAATTAAATTTTAATGGCGATTATATTTCATTGTGATAATTTTGTCATGTTGCCTGCATTTTCATGGTAGCTATATTGTTATGGCAGGTACATTTTCATTGTTGTTTCATTGTTTTATCGGCTACACTGTCAATGTGACTATATCTTAATTAAAAATCTTGTCGTGGTCGCTATTTTGTCATGGACAATATATTGTCCTGACGCCTATATGTTTGCTATGATCCGAAAGAGACTATTTTGTCACAGCATCAATATTGTCAGGTGCTTATATTGCCATAATGAATATAATTTGAAGGCTTCCTTATTTTTGCGTTCACTGTATTGTCATATCATTTATATGATCATGGCTATATTGTTATAGTGAATATATTGCCGTCTTGACTATATTATCATATTGGCTAAATTGTCATGGTAAGTATGTTGACATGCAAGCCTTATTTTAATGATGTTTATATAGTCAGTGAATTATATCGTGACATTATTATTCATAGTGGCTTTACTTTAATGGTGGCTATATATTCGTTTGTTGTACTTTCACTGTTACTCTTTTGTGAAGATTGCTTTATTGTCATTGTAGCTATAGTGTCATGGGGGATATATTTTCATAGCAACACCATTGTCATTATCAACATTCCGTCATTTTGGCTATCTACTCAATTTGGTTATATTGCGAAGATTTATATATCGTCACCTTGGGTATATTGTCATGGTGATCTCTTTTATAGTTGCTATTTTGTCATTTTTTTTAGTCATGCATATATTTTCATAAGGGATACATTATCGTGATAACTTTATTATTAAAGTAACAGCATATTGTCATTGTGACAATGCTGACAATATGACTATAATCTCTTAGTGGCTATATTGCTAAGATAACTATACTGTCATGGTGACTATTTCATGGTGATGGTTATAATGACAGTTTGACTGCATTTTCATTGTAGCATATTTAATGGTGTTGATTTTGCCCTTCAAGATATATTATAAAAACGAAAATTTCCTTTTTTTTTTAAATTATCATGTGAATATATTGCCATGATATGCGATATTGTTATAGTTTCAGTACTGTCACGTTGAATGTATATTAAGTTGGTTACATTACAATTAAAGTCATAGTGGCAGGGTAACTATATTTTTTCATAGTTGGATCATTTTGTTATGACGATTTTATTGTATTTGTGAGTATATTCTCATGGTTACTGTGTTGCCGTAATTTCTATATTGTCCTGGACACTACATATCCTGAAATCTATGTTGTCATTTCAGTTATATGATCATGGTAGCTTTATTGTCATAGTGAATATCTTGTAGTCGTGACTATATTATCATAATGGCTAAATTGTCCTAGGAAATATGTTGATATGAGGGCTACATTTTCATAATGTTCATAAAGTCATTGAAAGATTACTATTAAGGTGACTATAATAGCCTGGCGATTGATGTATATCGTGATATTATTCTCACGATAGCTGCATTGTCATGGTGGCTATATTGTCGTTTCCTATATTTTCAATGCTACTCTTTTGTGAAGATTGCTTTATTGTCATTGTAGCTATAGTGTCATGGGGAATATATTTTCGTAGTAGCAGTATTGTCATTATGAACATATCGTCATTTTGGCTATCTGCTCATTTTGGTTACATTGCGAAGATTTGCATATCGTCACCTTGTCTATATTGGCAAGGTGATCTCTTTATAGTTGCTATATTGTCATTTTTTTAATCATGGATAATTTTTCATGAGTGATACATTATCTTGATAACTACATCATTAAAGTGACAGTATAATGTCATGGTGACTATATTGTCATTTTGACTACAATCTTTTAGTGTTTATATTGCTAAGATAACTACATGTGACTACATTTTCATTGTAGCTTATTTAATGGTGTTGATTTACCCTTGGAGATATATCATTATAAAAATGGATACTTCATTTTGTTTAAATTATGAGGTGAATACATTGTCATGATATGCTATATTGTTATAGTTTCAGTACTGTCATGGTGAATGTATATCATGTTGGGTACATTGCAATAGAAGCCATAGTGGCAGGGTGGCTATATTTTCATGATTTGATCATTTTGTTATTAGTATTTCATTTTATTTTTATTTATATTGTCATGGTGACTGTGTTTTGATAATTTCTATATTGTCATTTGATTTATTAGATTGATGGCAATAGAGACTGTATTGCCATGTTGCCTGTATGGTCATCATGGTTGTCTTCTCATCGTGACTTTATGGTCATGATGGCTATGCTGTCGTTAAGATTACATTCTTATGGTAACTATATTGCCATCATGGCTTTTTGTCAGAGTAGCCATATTGTTAAGTTAGCTATCTTATTGTGGTGGGTATTTTTTTTCCTTTTGGCATATTGCCATGATGGCTATACTAGAATTTTGGCAAGATTAGCATGGTGATATCGTGTTCGCAGCCCAACTGTTGTTTTGGACATTTTTTCATGAGAATACATTAGTATGGTACCTACATTGTCAAGATTACTACATTTCATGCAAGCTACATTGTAAAGATGACGATATTGGCATGGCGGGTGTATTGTTATGTTCAATATAACGAAATCCTGGCTACATTGTATTGGAGGCTATATCAACTTTATGGCTACATTGCTACGGTCAATTTCATCGTTGGGGATGTATTTTGTCTTTACCTACAATTTGGTTGTGATTACACGATCATGATAATCTTTCTATGACGGCTCATTTGGAATCTTAAGTGTATCTGTCTGGATATCCTATCATCATGTAACTTAGTCTGTCATGCGTTTAAACGGTGATGGTGCTTATGTGAAAATGCTGATTACATTATCATCATTAATGTATGATTATTGTAACTATATAGCAATGGCAATATCTTTTTTGATCATTTTGGTACGTTGACTTCATTTTGATAGTAGTTATATTGGTATGGCAGGTACATTTTCATGATTCTGACATTGTTTTATGGGCTATACTGTCAAGGCAGCTGTATAGTATTGATAAATTCTGTTTTGGACGCTATTGTCTCCTGGACACCATATACTTTGGAGGCTAGATGTTTCCTATGATCCGAAAGCGCCTATTTTGTCACGGTATCTATATTGTCAGGTGGCTATATTGACGTTGTGAAAATATTCTGAATGTTTCTTCAGAAAAGCGTAAAATCAAAATACAGCAAACTACAATATAGCCACCATGACAATACAGCCATCTTGACAATAATATCACAATATAACTCAATCACCGGGACAATAGAATCATCTTGTCAGTAATCTTACAATGACTTTATAAATATCATGAAAATATAGCCCCATGTCAAGATATTTGCTATGACAATTTAGCCATTATGAAAATGTAGTCACGACGACAATCTATTCACTATGACAATAAAGCTACTATGATCATCTAACTGATATGACATTATAATCAAATCAAAAATATAGAAACGTTCAACTTATATTCACAATTACAATATAACCATCTGACAATATAGATACTGTTAATACATAGTCGTTTTCGGATCATAGCAGAAATATAGACTCCAGGACAATATAGTCTCTGTTAAAAAACAGTGACTCAGACAGGATTTATCATCATGATATGGTCATAACATTATAGCTGTCATGGAATTGTAGTCAACATGACAAAATTATCACAATGAAATAAAACGATATTGCAATATAGTTTCCATAATCATACACCAATCATGATTATATAATCAGCAGGTTGACATAAACAAGATCGTAGTGTAAAAACATTGACAATTTAAGTGACATGATGAGATGATATCCATTCACTTACACTTACAATACCACATAAGTTTTCATTAAAATTTTATCAAGATCATATAATCACAACAGTATTGTCACTAATTACAAAATATATCCCGAAAGACAAAATTAACCATAACAATATAGCCATCAAGTTGATATAGCGACCAAGATAATGTTGCCAGGACTGCATCATATTGAAAGTAAGAATACAACCACCATGCCAATGCCTTCACCATGACAATGTAGCTACCATGAAAATATAGTAACCTTGACTATGTAGCTACCATGATAAAATATACAATTGAAAAATATCCACAACAAGAGTTTAGCTGCTAAAACACTATATCGTCATGACAATATCGCCAAAATGTTATTATTGCCATCATCATGATAATATACCTCCAGAAAAGATAAATATATACCCACTACTCGACAATATAGCTATTCTGACCATATTGCCAACATGAAAAGACAGTCACCGACTTGTTATATAACAAAAATGACAAATAGCCTTCATGGCGATATAGTGATTTAACATTAATGCCACTATGGTTGTAGAGTTACCATAACAATGTGATCTTAACGACAATGTAGCCAACATGACTATATAGTCATGTTGATAATACAACCACCGTGACAATACAGATAACATGACAATACCGTCTCTAAGACAATATTGCTATCAATTTGACAAATCATATGACAATATAGATATTATGGCAACATAGTCACTATGAAAATATACTCAGAAATGCAATATAATCGCCATGATAAGATGATCCTACCATTAAAATATAGCCACCTACCATTTTGGTTTCCATTGCAATGTAGAAACAGTAATAAAAGATTTACCACGACAGTACTGAAACCATAGCAGTATAGCATATCATGGCAATGTAGTCACCAAATAATTTAATCAAAATGACAATTTTTCTTCTATAATGGTGTATCCTCAAGGGCAATATGAACTCCATTAAAAAAGCTTCTACGAAAATACAGTCATTATGACATTATAAAAATCATGATAAAAAACTCACCATGACGATATAGTTATCTTGGCAATATAGCCACTGTGACATTATAGTCATAATGATAATATAGTCGCTATGACAATATTGTCACCATAAAAATATAATTATCATGATATTTCGCTTATGACAAAGTATGCAAGAGTTAAATAATGACAATATATCACCTATAAAAAGATCACCATGAAAATATGGCTAAGGTGACGATATATACATTATAGCTATGTAACTAAAATGAAAAGATAGCCAAAATGACATTAAGGTCATGATGACAATACTGCCACTATGAAAATATGTTCCCCATGACACTATAGCTACACTGACAACAAATCTATATTCACAAAAGAGCAACACCGAAAATACAGGAAACGAGAATATAGCCACCATCATAGTTCAGCCACCATGATAATAATGTCACGATACAAATCATCACCAGGTCATTAGTCACCTTGATAATAAAATTACAATGACTATATGAATATCATGATAACATAGCCTCCATGTCAACATGTCTGCCATGATAATCTGGTCATTATGATAATATAGTCATGACGGCAATTTATTCACTATAACAATATAGCCACACTGATCATATAACTGATGTGACAATACAGTCAAAGGAGCAAAAAAGAAATATACAAATCATATTCTCTATGGCAGTATATCTACATGACAATATAGATACTGTGACAAATTGTCGCTTTTGAATCATAGCAAACATATAGCCGTCAAAACAACATAGTCTCTAAGACAAAATAGCGACCAAGACAGGATATATCATTATAGTATAGACACCTTGACAGTATAGACAATAAAACAATGTAACAATCATGAAACTGTACCTGCCAAAACATTATAGATGTCATGAAATTTTAGTCAACATGACAAAATAATCATAATGAAATATCATCGGCATTACAATATAGTTACCATAATCATAGACCAATCATGATCATATAATCAGCAGGTTGATATAAACAATATCAAGGTATAAAAACCACGACAGTATAAGTGACATGATGATATGATATCCATACAATTACCCTTACAATACCAAAGAAGCCGCCATGAATATATTGTTATCATGATCATATAATCACCGTCAGAACAGCATAGTCTCTAAGACAAACTAGCGACCAAGACAGGATATATCATTATAGTATAGACACCTTGACAGTATAGACAATAAAACAATGTAACAATCATGAAACTGTACCTGCCAAAACATTATAGATGTCATGAAATTTTATTCAACATGACAAAATAATCATAATGAAATATCATCGGCATTACAATATAGTTACCATAATCATAGACCAATCATGATCATATAATCAGCAGGTTGATATAAACAATATCAAGGTATAAAAACCACGACAGTATAAGTGATATGATGATATGATATCCATACAATTACACTTACAATACCAAAGAAGCCGCCATGAATATATTGTTATCATGATCATATAATCACAACAATATTGTAGGTAGTGACAAATATATCCCCAACGACAAAATTAATCATAGCAATATAGCCATCAACTTGTTATAGCGACCAAGATAATGTAGCGAGCAATGCATTGAGAATTACAATACAGCCGCCGTGCCAATGTCGTCACAATGACAATATAGCTACCATGAAAATATAGTAACGTTGATAATGCAGCTGCCATGGCAAAATATTCAAGATAGAAAATACCCAAACGATAGCCACAACAAGAGTTTAGCTGCTAAGACAATATATGTCACCATGCCAATATCTCTAAAATGTTAGTATAGCCAACGTGGCAATATATTAACAGGAAAATTGCTCATCACAACGGTATAGCTAACTTGACAATATACTACTCTGACAATATAGGTAACATTAAAAGACAGCCACCTCCTTGAAATATAAAAGAAAAAAAATGACAAATAGACATCATGGCAATATGGTAACTAAACAATATAGCCATCATGGCAATATGATTACCACAGCAATGTATTCTTAATGGCAATATAGTCACCATGTCCTTATAGTCACGATGACAATACAACTACCATGACAATACAGACAACATCAAAATACAGTCTCTAAGACAATATTACCACTAATTTAACAAGTTAAATGGCAATATAGATATTATGGGAACACAATCACGATGACAATATACTCAGAAATGTTATATAATCGTCATAATAAAATTATCCTACCATGAAAATATAGTCACCCTGCCACTATGGCTTCCATTACTATATAGCCACAATAACAAAACATTCACCACGATAGTACTGAAACCATAACAATATAGCATATCATGACAATGTAGTCACTTGATCATTTGATGAAAAAGAAAAATCTCGCTTCTCTTATGGTATAACCTCAGGGACAAAATTTTATACACCATTAAAAAGCTGCCATGAAAATATAGTCACTATGACATAAATATCATGATAATATAGTGACCATGGCAATATAGCCACTCTGAGATTATAGTCATTATGACAATATAGTCGCTATTAAAATACTGTCACCTTAATAATAAAGTTATCAAAATGATATATCGCTTGTGACAACATATGCATGATTCGAAAATGACAGTATACCACCTATAAAAATGATCACCTTGCCACTATAGTCAAGTTGACGATATATACATCATAGCAACGTAAAGAAAGAGATGATAACCAAAGCGACAGTATGTTCATAATGACAATACTGCAACTATGAAAATATGTTCCCCACGATTCTCCAGCTTCACTGACAATAAAGCCATCTTCACAAAAAGAGTACTATTGAAAAAATAGCAAACGACTATACAGCCATCAAGACAGTACAGTCACCATGACAATAATCTCTCGATATATATCAATCGCCAGGACATTAGCGTCACCTTGATAATGAATATGCAATGAGTACATGAACATCATGAAAATATAGCGTCCATATAAATATATTTGTCGTGAAAATATAGCCTTCATATGAATATCTTTAAAGTGACAGTTTCGCCATAACAATAAAGCCACCATGATCACGTAAATGATATGACAATATAGTCAACGCAACAATAAACGCATTTATAAATTATATCCACTCTGAGAATACAGCCACATGAAAATATAGATACTGTGACAAAATAGTCATTTTTGGATCATAGCAAATATATATCGTCCAAGAGAATATAGTCTCTATGACAAAATAGCGAAGAAGACAGGATTTATCATCACAATACAGTGTCCTTGACAGTATAGCCAATAAAACAGTGGAACAACCATAAAAATGTACCTACCATAACAATATAGCTTACATGAAAATATAGTTACTATGACAAGTTCATTACAATGAAATACAAACGATATCACATTATGGTGTCAATAATCATACACCAATCTTGATCATGTAAGATAAAACCTTCAAAACTAAGCAAGGGTATCGACAACGCAGAGAGGAATAGATACAACCTAGCTCTGAAAGACGATAGGAGCTCCGTACACGTCGGTAGCTGGTGCGCGACTGTCATCAGGTGACTACATTGTTATGATATGCTATATTGTCATGGTTTTAGTACTTTCGTAGTCAATGTTTTATTATGTTAGCTATATTGCAGTGGCAGGGTGGCTAAATTTTCATGGTAGGATAATTTTGTTATCGCGGTTATATTGCATTTGTGATAATACTGTCATGGTGACTGTGTTCCAGTAATAGCTATATTATCATTTAATTTGTTGAAGCGATTGCAATATTGTCGTAGAGACTCTAATGTCATGTTGCCCGTATTGTCATGATGGTTACATGTCATCTTGACTATATAGTCATGTTGGTTATATTCCAGTTATGATTACATGGTTATGGTAACTATATTGCCATGGTGACTACACTGATAGGTGACTACATTGCCATGATGGCTATTTCTCATTTTTGTTATACTGTAAGGAGGTGACTGTCTTTACATATTGAATATATTATCAGGGGAGCTATATTGTTAAGTTAGCTATATCATTGTGGTGCTTATTTTCTTTTTCTAGTGGTATATTGCCATGATGCCTAGACTAACATTTTGGCGATATCGGCATGGTGATATAGTGTCTTAGCAAATAAACTGTTATTGTGGATATGTTCCATGGGATTTTATTATCATAGTAGCTACATTGTCAATGTTACTATATTTTTATCCATTGTCAAGGTGACGATAATGCCATTGTGGCTGTATTGTTATTTTCAATATAATGCCATCCTAACTACATTATCTTGGTCGCTATATTTACGTGCTGGCTATATTGCTATGGTTAAATTGTTAATTGCTATGGTTAATTGTCGTTGGGGATATATTTTGTCATTAACTACAATTTTGTTTTAATCATATGATCATGATGATAATATTTTCTTGGCGGCTTATTTGTTAATGTGAGTGCAAGTGTATGGATATCATATTATCATGTCACTATATTGTCATGGTTTTTATACTGTGATGGTGTTTATGTAAGCCTTCTGATGATATTATCATGACTGATATATGATTATGGTAAATAAATTGTAATGGCGATTATATTTCATTGTGACAACTTTGTCATGTTACCTGCATTTTCATGGTAGGTATATTGTTATGGCAGGTATATTTTCATTGTTGTTTCATTGTTTTATCGGCTATACTGTCAAAGTGACTATATCTTAATTAAAACTCTTGTCTTGGTAGCTATTTTGTCATGGACACTATATTGTCCTGGAGCCTATATGTTTGCTATGATCCGAAAGAGACTGTTTTCTCACAGCATCAATATTGTCAGGTGCTTATATTGCCATAATGAATATAATTTGAAGGCTTCCTTATTGTTGCGTTCACTGTATTGTCATATCACTTATATGATCATGGCTACATTCTTATAGTGAATATATTGCCGTCTTGACTATATTATCACATTGGCAAAATTGTCATGGTAAGTATGTTGACATGGAAGCCTTATTTTCATGATGTTTATATAGTCAGTGAACTATATCGTGACATTATTGTCGTAGTGGCCGTACTTTCATGGTGGCTATATTGTCGTTTCCTGTATTTTCACTGTTACTCTTTTGTGAAGATTGCTTTATTGTCATTGTAGCTATAGTGTCATGGGGGATATATTTTCATAGCAGCAGTATTGTCATTATAAACATACCGTCATTTTGGCTACCTACTCATTTTGGTTATATTGCGAAGATTTACATATCGTCACCTTGGCTATATTGTCAAGGTGATCTCTTTTATAGTTGCTATGTTGTCATTTTTTTTAGTCATGCATATTTTTTCATAAGCGTTACATTATCGTGATAACTTTACTATTAAGGTGACAGTATATTGTCAATGTTACAATGGTGACATTATGACTATAATCTCTTAGTGGCTACATTGCTAAGATCACTATACTGTCATGGTGACTATTTCATGATGATGGTTATAATGACAGTTTGACTGCATTTTCATTGTAGCATATTTAATGGTGTTGATTTTGCCCTTGAAAATATATTATAAAAACGAAAATTTCCTTTTTTTTTAAATTATCATGTGAGTATATTGCCATGATATGCGATATTGTTATAGGTTCAGTATTGTCATGTTGAATGTATATTATGTTGGTTACATTACAATTAAAGTCATAGTGGCAGGGTAACTATATTTTCATGGTTGGATCATTTTGTTATTACGATTTTATTGTATTTGTGACTATATTCTCATGGTTACTGTGTTGCCGTAATTTCTATATTGTCGTGGACACTACACATCCTGAAATCTATATTGTCATATCAGTTATATGATCATGGTAGCATTATTGTCATAGTGAATATCTTGTCGTCGTGCCTATATTATCATAATAGCTAAATTGTCAAAGGAAATACGTTGACATGAGGGCTATAATTTCATGATATTCATAAAGTCAATGAAAGATTTCTATCAAGTTGACTCTAATAGCCTGGCGATTGATGTATATCGTGAAATTATTGTCACGATAGCTGCATTGTCATCGTGGCTATATTGTCGTTTCCTGTATTTTTAATGTTACTCTTTTGTGAAGATTGCTTTATTGGCATTGTAGCTATAGTGTCATGGGGAATATAGTTTCGTAGTAGCAGTATTGTCATTATGAACATATCGTCATTTTGGCTATCTGCTCATTTTGGTTACATTGCGAAGATTTACATATCGTCACCTTGGCTATATTGGCAAGGTGATCTCTTTATAGTTGCTATATTGTCATTTTTTTTAATCATGTATATTTTTTCATGAGTGATATGTTATCTTGATAACTATATCATTAAAGTGACAGTATAGTGTCATGGTGACTATATTGTCATTATGACTACAATCTCTTAGTGGCTATATTGGTAAGATAACTACATGTGACTATATTTTCATTGTAGCTTATTTAATGGTGTTGATTTACCCTTGGAGATATATCATTATAAAAACTGATACTTCATTTTCTTTAAATTATGAGGTAAATACATTGTCATGATACGCTATATTGTTATAGTTTCAGTACTGTCATGGTGAATGTATATCATGTTGGCTACATTACAATGGAAGCCATAGTGGCAGGGTGGCTATATTTTCATGGTTTGATCATTTTGTTATTAATATTTTATTGTATTTTTGAATATATTTTCATGGTGACTGTGTTGCCATAATTTCTATATTGTCATTTTATTTATTAAATTGATGGCAATATTGTCATAGAGAATGTATTGTCATGTTGCCTGTATGGTCATCATGGTTGTCTTGTCATCGTGACTCTATGGTCATGATGGCAATACTGTCGTTAAGATTACATTCTTATGGTAACTATATTGCCATCATGGCTTTTTTGTCAGAGTAGCTATATTGTTAAGTTAGCTATCTTATTGTAGTAGGTATTTTTTTTCCTTTTGGTATATTTCCATGATGGCTATACTAGAATTTTGGCAAGATTAGCATGGTGATATAGTGTTCGCAACCCATCTGTTGTTTTGGACATTTTTTCATGGGAATACATTATCCCGGTACTTACATTGTAAAGGTTACTATATTTCATGCAAGCTACATTGTAAAGATGACGATATAGGCATGGCGGGTGCATTGTTATGTTCAATATAACTCCATCCTGGATACATTATCTTGGTCGCTATATCAACTTGATGGCTATATTGCTACGGTCAATTTCATCGTTGTGGATGTATTTTGTCTTTACCTACAATTTGGTTGTGATTATATGACGAAGATAATTTTTCTATGACGGCATATTTGGCATCTTGAGTGTATTCCTCTGGATATCATATCATCATGTAACTTACTCTGTCATGCTTTTAAACCGTGATGGTGCTTATGTGAAAATGGTGATTACATTATCATCATTAATATATGATTATTGTAACTATATAGCAATGGCAATATCTTTTTTGATCATTCTGGTATGTTGACTTTATTTTGATAGTAGTTATATTGGTATGGCAGGTACATTTTCATGGTTCTGACATTGTTTTATGGGCTATTCTGTCAAGGCGGCTGTATAGTATTGATAAATTTTGTTTTGGACGCTATTGTCTCCTGGACACTATATACTTTAGAGGCTATATGTTTCCTATGATCCGAAAGCGACTATTTTGTCACGGTATCTATTTTGCCAGGTGGCTATATTGACGTTGTGAACATATTCTGAATGTTTCATTAATGTTACGTTGACTATATTGTTATATCATTTATATGGCCATGGTGGCTTTGTTGTTATAGTGAAAATATTGTAGTTGTGACTATACTATCATAATGGCTAAATTGTCTTGGGAAATATGTTGATATGGATGATATATTCTCATGACACTTTTATGGTAATTGTAAAATTTTTTTCAAGTTTACTCGAATATCATAGTGATTGATTCATATTTTAACATTATTGTTAATGTGGCTGTACAATCATGGTGGCTATATTGTCGTTTGATGCGTTTTCAATGTTACTATTTAGTGAACATGGCTTTAATGTCAGTGTAGCTATACTTTTACTGGGAATAATTTTCATAGTGACGCAATTGTCATTATGAAATAAATTCGTTTTGGCTATCATCTAATTTGGGTTACATTGCTATGTTTTATATATCGTCACCTTGGCTATATTGGGAAGGTGATTTTTTTTATAGGTGGTATATTGTCATTTTTTAATCGTGCATATTCTGTTATAAGCGATATATTATCATGATACCCATATCAATAAGGTGAAAATATTGGTATGGCGACTATATTGTCTTTATGATTGTAATCTTATGACAACAATATAGGTACACTGATATATAGGCAACATGAAAAGACAGTCACCCCCTTGTAATATAAGAAAAAAAAAACAAATAGCCATCATGGCAATATATTCATTTAACAATATAGCCACCATGGCAATATAGTTACCATATCAATATAATCTTAATGAAATATAACCACCATGGCCATATAGACACGATGACAATACAACCACCAAGACAATACAGGAACCATGACATTACATTATGACAATATAGCCACCAATTCAACAAATCAAATGACAGTATAGATATTATGGCAACAGTCACCATGACAATATACACACAAGTGGAATATAATCGAAATACCAAAATGATTATATTATGAAAATATAGCCACTCTGCCACTATGGCTTCCATTTCAATATAACCAACATAATAATACATATGCAATGACATTCCTGAAACCATAACAATGTATCATGTCACAACAATGCAGTCCCATAATGATTTAATGAAAATGAGAATCTCGTTTTATATTGATACATCCTCAAGGGCAAACCCAACCCCAATATAAAAGCTAACGTGAAAATGTAGTCACCATGACATTATAACCATCATGATGAAATAGACACAATGACAATAAAGTTACTTTGGCAAGATATCCAACATGATATCATTGTCATAATAACAATATAGTCAAAATGCCAATATTTAGTTACAGGAACGTTATAGTTATCATGATAATGTATCACCTTGACTATGTAGGTACCATAATAAAATATACAATTGAAAAATATCCACAACAAGAGTTTAGCTGCTAAAACACTATATCGTTATGCCAATATCGCCAAAATGTTATTATTGCCATTATGATAATATACCGCCAGAAAAGAAATATATATACCCAATACTCGACAATATAACTATTCTGACAATATTGCCAACATGAAAAGACAGTCACCCCCTTGTTGACAAATGACAAATAGCCATATGGCGATATCGGAATTTAACAATACAGCCACTATGGTAATATAGTTAGCATAACAATGTGATCTTAACGACAATGTAGCCAACATGACTATATAGTCACGTTGACAATACAACCACCGTGACAATACAATAACATGACCGGACCGTCTCTAAGACAATATTGCCATCAATTTGACAAATCATATGACAATATAGATATTATGGCAACATAGTCACCATGACAATATACTCAGAAATGCAATATAATCGCCATGATAAAATGATCCTCCCATGAAAATATAGCCACCTACCATTTTGTTTCCATTCCAATGCAAAAACAGTAATAAAAGATTTACCATGAAGGTACTGAAACCATAACAGTATAGCATATCATGGCAATGTAGTCAGCTGATAATCTAATCAAAATGACAATTTCTCTTCTATAATGGTATATCCTCAAGGGCAATATCAACACCATTAAAAAAGCTTCTACGAAAATACAGCCATTATGACATTATAAAAATCATGATAAAAAACTCACCATGACTATATAGTTATCTTGCCAATATAGCCACTGTGACATTATTGTCATAATAATAATATAGTCGCTGTGACAATATTGTCACCATAAAGATATAATTATCATGATAATATTTCGCTTATGACAAAGTATGCAATAGCTAAATAATGACAACATATCACCTATACAAAGGGGATAAGAGTGAGTGCTCAAATTACAGAGGTATAAGTTTGGTGAGTATTCCTGGTAAATTATATGGGAGGATATTGATTGAGAGGGTGAAGGCATGTACAGAGCATCAGATTGGGGAAGAGCAGTGTGGTTTCAGAAGTGGTAGAGGATGTGTGGATCAGGTGTTTGCTTTGAAGAATGTATGTGAGAAATACTTAGAAAAGCAAATGGATTTGTATGTAACATTTATGGATCTGGAGAAGGCATATGATAGAGTTGATAGAGATGCTCTGTGGAAGGTATTAAGAATATATGGTGTGGGAGGCAAGTTGTTAGAAGCAGTGAAAAGATTTTATCGAGGATGTAAGGCATGTGTACGTGTAGGAAGAGAGGAAAGTGATTGGTTCTCAGTGAATGTAGGTTTGCGTCAGGGGTGTGTGAAGTCTCCATGGTTGTTTAATTTGTTTATGGATGGGGTTGTTAGGGAGGTGAATGCAAGAGTTTTGGAAAGAGGGGCAAGTATGAAGTCTGTTGGGGATGAGAGAGCTTGGGAAGTGAGTCAGTTGTTGTTCGCTGATGATACAGCGCTGGTGGCTGATTCATGTGAGAAGCTGCAGAAGGTGGTGACTGAGTTTGGTAAAGTGTGTGAAAGAAGAAAGTTAAGAGTAAATGTGAATAAGAGCAAGGTTATTAGGTACAGTAGGGTTGAGGGTCAAGTCAATTGTGAGGTGAGTTTGAATGGAGAAAAACTGGAGGAAGTGAAGTGTTTTAGATATCTGGGAGTGGATCTGGCAGCGGATGGAACCATGGAAGCGGAAGTGGATCATAGGGTGGGGGAGGGGGCGAAAATTCTGGGAGCCTTGAAGAATGTGTGGAAGTCGAGAACATTATCTCGGAAAGCAAAAATGGGTATGTTTGAAAGAATAGTGGTTCCAACAATGTTGTGTGGTTGCGAGACGTGGGCTTTGGATAGAGTTGTGTGCAGGAGGATGTATGTGCTGGAAATGAGATGTTTGAGGACAATATGTGGTGTGAGGTGGTTTGATCGAGTAAGTAACGTAAGGGTAAGAGAGATGTGTGGAAATAAAAAGAGCGTGGTTGAGAGAGCAGAAGAGGGTGTTTTGAAAAAGTTCGGGCACATGGAGAGAATGAGTGAGGAAAGATTGACCAAGAGAATATATGTGTCGGAGGTGGAGGGAACGAGGAGAAGAGGGAGACCAAATTGGAGGTGGAAAGATGGAGTGAAAAAGATTTTGTGTGATCGGGGCCTGAACATGCAGGAGGGTGAAAGGAGGGCAAGGAATAGAGTGAATTGGATCGATGTGGTATACCGGGGTTGACGTGCTGTCAGTGGATTGAATCAGGGCATGTGAAGCGTCTGGGGTAAACCATGGAAAGCTGTGTAGGTATGTATATTTGCGTGTGTGGACGTATGTATATACATGTGTATGGGGGTGGGTTGGGCCATTTCTTTCGTCTGTTTCCTTGCGCTACCTCGCAAACGCGGGAGACAGCGACAAAGCAAAAAAAAAAAAAAAATCACCTATATAAAGATCACCTTGCCAATATAGCTAAGGTGACGATATATACATTATAGCAATGTAACTAGAATGAGTAGATAACCAAAATGACGTTATGGTCATAATGACAATACTGCCACTATGAAAATATGTTCCCCATGACACTATAGCTACACTGACAACAAAGCCATATTAACAAAAGAGCAACATTGAAAATACAGGAAACGAGAATATAGCCACCATTATATTTCAGCCAACATGATAATAATGTCACGATACAAATCATCACAATGTCATTAGTCACCTTGATAATAAACTTACAATGACTATCTAAATATCACGAAAATATAGCCTCCATGTCAACATGTCTGCCATGATAATCTGGCCATTATGATAATATAGTCATGACGGCAATTTATTCATTATAACAATATAGCCACAGTGATCATGTAACTGATGTGACACTACAGTCAAAGAAGCAAAAAAGAAATATACAAATCATATTCACTATGACAGTATAACTACATGACAATATAGATACTGTGACAAATAGTCGCTTTTGAATCATAGCAAACATATACCCGGCAGGACAACATAGTCTCTATGACAAAATAGCGACCAAGACAGGATATATCATTATAATATAGACACCTTAACAGTATAGACCATAAAACAATGTAACAATCATGAAACTGTACCTGCCAAAACATTATAGATGTCATGAAATTTTAGTCAACATGACAAAATTATAATAATGAAATATCATCAGCATTACAATATAGTTACCATAATCATAGACCAATCATGATCATATAATCAGCAGGTTGACATAAACAATATCACAGTATAAAAACCACGACAGTATAAGTGACATGTTGATATGATATCCTTACACACTTAAAATACCGAAGAAGCCGCCATGAATATATTGTTATCATGATCATATAATCACAACAATATTGTAGGTAGTAACAAATATATCCCAACGACAAAATTAATTCTAGCAATATAGCCATCAACTTGTTATAGCGACCAGTGTAATGTTGCGAACATTGTTTTGAGAATTATAATACAGCCACCATGCCAATGTCGTCACCATGACAATATAGCTACCATGAAAATATAGTAACGTTGATAATGTAGCTGTCATCGCAAAATATTCAAGATAGAAAATACCCAAAAGACAGCCACAACAAGAGTTTAGCTGCTAAGACGATATATCACCATGCCAATATCTCAAAAATGTTAGTATAGCCATCATGGCAATATATCAACAGAAAAAAATACTCATCTCAACGATATAGCTAACTTGACAATATACTACTCTGACAATATAGGTAACATTAAAAGACAGCCACCTCCTTGAAATATAAAAGAAAAAAATGACAAATAGCCATCATGGCAATATGGTAACTAAACAATATAGCCATCATGGCAATATGGTAACCAAACAATATAGCCATCATGGCAATATGATTACCATAGCAATGTATTCTTAATGGCAATATAGTCACCATGTCCTTATAGTCACGATGACAATACAACTACCATGACAATACAGAAAACATCAAAATACAGTCTCTAAGACAATATTGTCACTAATGAAACAAGTTAAATGACAATATAGATATTATGGCAACAGAATCACGATGACAATATACTCAGAAATGTTATATAATCGTCATAATAAAATGATTCTACCATGAAAATATAGTCACCCTGCCACTTTGGCTTCCATTACAATATAGCCACAATAACAAAACATTCACCACGACAGTACTGAAACCATAGCAATATAGCATATCATGACAATGTAGTCACTTGATCATTTAATGAAAAAGAAAAATCTTGCTTTTATTATGGTATAACCTCAGGGACAAAATTTTAAACACCATTAAAAAGCTGCCATGAAAATACAGTCACTATGACATAAATATCATGATAATATAGTGACCATGGCAATATAGCCACTCTGAGATTATAGTCATTATGACAATATAGTCGCTATTAAAATACTGTCACCTTAATAATAAAGATATCAAAATGATATATCGCTTGGGACAAAATATGAATGATTTGAAAATGACAGTATAGCACCTATAAAAAGATCACCTTGTCACTATAGTCAAGGTGACGATATATACATCATAGCAACGTAAAAAGAGATGATAACCAAAACGACGGTATGTTCATAATGACAATACTGCAACTATGAAAGTATGTTCCCCACGATTCTCCAGCTTCACTGACAATGAAGCCATCTTCACAAAAAGAGTACTACTGAAAAAATAGCAAACGACTATACAGGCATAAAGACAGAACAGTCACCATGACAATAATCTCTCGATATAAATCAATCGCCAAGACATTAGCGTCACCTTGATAATGAATATACAATGAGTACATGAACATCACGAAAATATAGCGTCCATATAAATATATTTGTCGTGAAAATATAGCCTCCATATGAATATCTTTAAAGTGACAGTTTCGCCATTCTGATAATATAGTCAAGACGCTTATATATTCACTCTAACAATAAAGCCACCATGATCATATAAATGATATGACAATATAGTCAAAGCAACAATAAACGCATTTATAAATTATATCCATTCTGAGAATAGAGCCGCATAAAAAAATAGATACTTTGACAAAATAGTCATTTTTGGATCATAGCAAACATATAGCGTCCAAGAGAATATAGTCTCTATGACAAAATAGCGAAGAAGACAGGATTTATCATCACTATACAGTCACCTTGACAGTATAGCCAATAAAACAGTGGAACAACCATGAAAATGAACTTACCATAACAATATAGCTTACGTGAAAATATAGTTACTATGACAAATTCATTACAATGAAATACAAACGATATCACATTATGGTGTCGATAATCATACACCAATCATGATCATATAAGATAAAACCTTCAAAACAAAGCAAGGGTAGCGACAACGAAGGGAGGAATACCTACAACCTAGCTCTGAAAGACATAGCAGCTCCGTACACGTCAGTAGCTGGTGCGCGACTGTCATCAGGTGACTACATTGTCATGATATGCTATATTGTCATGGTTTCAGTACT
>NC_092278.1:6383347-6411265 GCF_036320965.1 Panulirus ornatus | reverse complement strand
TACAGTCACCTTGACAGTATAGCCAATAAAACAGTGGAACAACCATGAAAAAGTACCTACCATAACAATAGAGCTTACATGAAAATATAGTTACTATGACAATTTCATTACAATGAAATACAAACGATATCACATTATGGTTTCGATAATCATACACCAATCATGATGATATAAGATTAAACCTTCAAAACAAAGCAAGGGTAGCGACAACGCAGGAAGGAATACCTACAACCTAGCTCTGAAAGACGATAGCAGCTTCATACACGTCGGTAGCTGGTGCGCGACTGTCATCAGGTGACTACATTGTCATGATATGCTATATTGTCATGGTTTCAGTACTGTCGCAGTGAATACATTATTATGTTAGCTATATTGCAGTGGCAGGGTGGCTAAACTTTCTTGGTAGGATAATTTTGTTATCGCGGTTATATTGCATTTGTGATAATACTGTCATGGTGACTGTGTTCCAGTAATATCTATATTATCATTTAATTTGTTGAAGCGATTGCAATATTGTCGTAGAGACTCTAATGTCATGTTGCCTGTATTGTCATGATGGTTGCATGTCATCTTGACTATATAGTCAGGTTGGTTATATTCCAGTTATGATTACATGGTTATGGTAACTATATTGCCATGGTGACTACATTGATAGGTGACTAAATTGCCATGATAGCTATTTTTCATATTTGTTATACTGTAAGGAGGTGACTGTCTTTTCATATTGAATACATTATCAGGGTAGCTATATTGTTATGTTAGCTATATCATTGTGGTGCTTATTTTCTTTTTTGGTGGTATATTGCCATGATGCCTAGACTAACATTTTGGCGATATTGGCATGGTGATATAGTGTCTTAGCAAATAAATTGTTATTGTTGATATGTTCCATGGGATTTTATTATATTTATTTATTTTATTATACTTTGTCGCTGTCTCCCGCGTTTGCGAGGTAGCGCAAGGAAACAGACGAAAAGAAATGGCCCCCCCCCCCATACACATGTATATACATACGTCCACACACGCAAATATACATACCTACACAGCTTTCCATGGTTTACCCCAGACGCTTCACATGCCTTGATTCAATCCACTGACAGCACGTCAACCCCGGTATACCACATCGCTCCAATTCACTCTATTCCTTGCCCTCCTTTCACCCTCCTGCATGTTCAGGACCCGATCACACAAAATCTTTTTCACTCCATCTTTCCACCTCCAATTTGGTCTCCCTCTTCTCCTCGTTCCCTCCACCTTCGACACATATATCCTCTTGGTCAATCTTTCCTCACTCATTCTCTCCATGTGCCCAAACCACTTCAAAACACCCTCTTCTGCTCTCTCAACCACGCTCTTTTTATTTCCACACATCTCTCTTACCCTTACGTTACTCACTCGATCAAACCACCTCACACCACACATTGTCCTCAAACATCTCATTTCCAGCACATCCATCCTCCTGCGCACAACTCTATCCATAGCCCACGCCTCGCAACCATACAACATTGTTGGAACCACTATTCCTTCAAACATACCCATTTTTGCTTTCCGAGATAATGTTCTCGACTTCCACACATTCTTCAAGGCCCCCAGAATTTTCGCCCCCTCCCCCACCCTATGATCCACTTCCGCTTCCATGGTTCCATCCGCTGCCAGATCCACTCCCAGATATCTAAAACACTTCACTTCCTCCAGTTTTTCTCCATTCAAACTCACCTCCCAATTGACTTGACCCTCAACCCTACTGTACCTAATAACCTTGCTCTTATTCACATTTACTCTTAACTTTCTTCTTCCACACACTTTACCAAACTCAGTCACCAGCTTCTGCAGTTTCTCACATGAATCAGCCACCAGCCCTGTATCATCAGCGAACAACAACTGACTCACTTCCCAAGCTCTCTCATCCCTAACAGACTTCATACTTGCCCCTCTTTCCAAAACTCTTGCATTTACCTCCCTAACAACCCCATCCATAAACAAATTAAACAGCCATGGAGACATCACACACCCCTGCCGCAAACCTACATTCACTGAGAACCAATCACTTTCCTCTCTTCCTACACGTACACTTGCCTTACATCCTCGATAAAAACTTTTCACTGCTTCGAACAACTTTCCTCCCACACCATATATTCTTAATACCTTCCACAGAGCATCTCTATCAACTCTATCATATGCCTTCTCCAGATCCATAAATGCTACATACAAATCCATTTGCTTTTCTAAGTATTTCTCACATACATTCTTCAAAGCAAACACCTGATCCACACATCCTCTACCACTTCTGAAACCACACTGCTCTTCCCCAATCTGATGATCTGTACATGCCTTCAACCTCTCAATCAATACCCTCCCATATAATTTACCAGGAATACTCAACAAACTTATACCTCTGTAATTTGAGCACTCACTCTTATCCCCTTTGACTTTGTACAATGGCACTATGCACGCATTCCGCCAATCCTCAGGCACCTCACCATGAGTCATACATACATTAAATAACCTTACCAACCAGTCAACAATACAGTCACCCCCTTTTTTAATAAATTCCACTGCAATACCATCCAAACCTGCTGCCTTGCCGGCTTTCATCTTCCGCAAAGCTTCCACTACCTCTTCTCTGTTTACCAAATCATTTTCCCTAACCCTCTCACTTTGCACACCACCTCGACCAAAACACCCTATATCTGCCACTCTATCATCAAACACATTCAACAAACCTTCAAAATACTCACTCCATCTCCTTCTCACATCACCACTACTTGTTATCACCTCCCCATTTGCGCCCTTCACTGAAGTTCCCATTTGCTCCCTTGTCTTACGCACTTTATTTACCTCCTTCCAGAACATCTTTTTATTCTCCCTAAAATTTAATGATACTCTCTCACCCCAACTCTCATTTGCCCTTTTTTTTCACCTCTTGCACCTTTCTCCTGACCTCCTGTCTCTTTCTTTTATACATCTCCCACTCAATTGCATTTTTTCCCTGCAAAAATCGTCCAAATGCCTCTCTCTTCTCTTTCACTAATACTCTTACTTCTTCATCCCACCACTCACTACCCTTTCTAATCAACCCACCTCCCACTCTTCTCATGCCACAAGCATCTTTTGCGCAATCCATCACTGATTCCCTAAATACATCCTATTCCTCCTCCACTCCCCTTACTTCCATTGTTCTCACCTTTTTCCATTCTGTACTCAGTCTCTCCTGGTACTTCCTCACACAGGTCTCCTTCCCAAGCTCACTTACTCTCACCACCCTCTTCACCCCAACATTCACTCTTCTTTTCTGAAAACCCATACAAATCTTCACCTTAGCCTCCACAAGATAATGATCAGACATCCCTCCAGTTGCACCTCTCAGCACATTAACATCCAAAAGTCTCTCTTTCGCACGCCTGTCAATTAACAAGTAATCCAATAACGCTCTCTGGCCATCTCTCCTACTTACATAAGTATACTTATGTATATCTCGCTTTTTAAACCAGGTATTCCCAATCATCAGTCCTTTTTCAGCACATAACTCTACAAGCTCTTCACCATTTCCATTTACAACACTGAACACCCCATGTATACCAATTATTCCCTCAACTGCCACATTTCTCACCTTTGTATTCAAATCACCCATCACTATAACCCGGTCTCGTGCATCAAAACCACTAACACACTCATTCAGCTGCTCCCAAAACACTTGCCTCTCATGATCTTTCTTCTCATGCCCAGTTGTATATGCACCAATAATCACCCACCTCTCTCCATCAACTTTCAGTTTTACCCATATTAATCGAGAATTTACTTTCTTACATTCTATCACATACTCCCACAACTCCTGTTTCATGAGTATTGCTACTCCTTCCCTTGCTCTTGTCCTCTCACTAACCCCTGACTTTACTCCCCAGACATTCCCAAACCACTCTTCCCCTTTACCCTTGAGCTTCGTTTCACTCAGAGCCAAAACATCCAGGTTCCTTTCCTCAAACATACTACCTATCTCTCCTTTTTTCACATCTTGGTTACATCCACACACATTTAGGCACCCCACTCTGAGCCTTCGAGGAGGATGAGCACTCCCCGCGTGACTCCTTCTGTTTCCCATTTTAGAAAGTTTATACAAGGAGGGGAGGATTTCTGGCCCCCCGCTCCCGTCCCCTCTAGTCGCTTTCTACGACACGCGAGGAATACGTGTGAAGTATTCTTTCACCCCTATCCCCAGGGATAATATACATATATATATACATATACACATACACACACACACACATACACACGCACATATGCACACACACACACACATACATATATATACATATGAAAAATGCAAGAAACATTTTAGAAAACTGAAACTTCTAGCTTGAAATGAATGAAAAAATGAATGTCACATAATGGTTCAACCTCTGGCTATGGAAAAAGGAAATGTATAATTTATTTAAACAAACGTCAATAGCAGTTCTCATCAATTTAACCGCTGTATCAATAAGCTTCAATGTGTAACCTACATTTTCCTCCAATTTCACTATTTTCTTGTCAAAACACCATGTATGAAAACTATCACTCCAGTAACACAACAATAAGATCCCATGTTCCATGGGATTTTATTATCATAGTAGTTACATTGTCAATGTTACTGTAATTTCATGGTAGCTCCATTGTCATGATGACGATATTGCTATTGTAGCTGTATTGTTATTTTCAATACAATGCCATCCTAACTACATTATCTTGGTCGCTATATTCACTTGCTGGCTATATTGCTATGGTTAACTTTGTTGTTGGTGATATGTTTTGTCATGAAGAACAATTCTTTTTTAATCATATGATCATGATAACAATATTTTCATTGTGGCTTATTTGGTAATGTGAATGCAAGTGTATGGATATCATATTATCAGGTCACTATATTGTCATAGTTTTTATACTGTGATGGTGTTTATGTCAGCCTCCTGATGATATTATCATGATTGATATATGATTATGGTAACTAAATTGTAATGGCGATTATATTTCACTGTGACAATTTTTCATGTTGCCTGCATTTTCATGGTAGCTATATTGTTATGGCAGGTACATTTTCACTGTTGTTTCATTGTTTTATCGGCTATACTGTCAAGGTGACTATATCTTAATTAAAAATTTTGTCTTAGTCGCTATTTTGTCATGGACACTACATTGTCCTGGAGCCTATATGTTTGCTATGATCCGAAAGAGATTATTTTGTCACAGCATCAATAGTGTCAGGTGCTTATATTGCCATAATGAATATAATTTGAAGGCCTCCTTATTGTTGCGTTGACGGTATTGCCATATCACTTATATGATCATGGCTATATTGTTATAGTGAATATATTGCAGTATAGACTATATTATCATATTTGCTAAATTGTCATGGTAAGTATTTTGACATGGAAGCCTTATTTTCATGATGTTTATATAGTCAGTGAATTGTATAGTGACATTATTGTCATAGTGGCTGTACTTTCATGGTGGCTATATAGTCTTTTCCTTTATTTTCACTGTTATTTTTTGTGAAGGTTGCTTTATTGTCATTGTAGCTATAGTGTCATGGGGGATATATTTTCATAGCAGCAGTATTGTCATTATGAACATACCGTCATTTTGGCTATCTACTCATTTTGGTTATATTGCGAAGATTTACATATCGTCACCTTGGGTATATTGTCAAGGTGATCTCTTTTATAGTTGCTATGTTTTCATTTTTTAGTCATGTATATTTTTTCATAAGCGATACATTATCGTGAAAACTTTGCTATTAAGGTGACAGTATATTGTCATTGTGACAATGTTGACAATATGACTATGATCTCTTAGTGGCTATATTGCTAAGATAACTATACGGTCATGGTGACTATTATATGATGATGGTTATAATAACAGTTTGACTGCATTTTCATTGTAGCATATTTAATGGTGTTGATTTTGCTCTTGAAGATAATTTATAAAAAACGAAAATTTCCTTTTTTTTTAGATTATCATGTGAATATATTGCCATGATATGCGATATTGTTATAGTTTCAGTACTGTCATGTTAAATGTATATTATGTTTGTTACATTACAATTGAAATCATAGTGGCAGGGTAACTATATTTTCATGGTTGGATCATTTTGTTATGATGATTTTATTGTATTTGTGAGTATATTCTCATGGTTACTGTGTTGCCGTCATGTCTATATTGTCCTGGACACTACATATCCTGAAATCTATATTGTCATATCAGTTATATGATCATGGTAGCTTTATTGTCATAGTGAATATCTTGTCGTCGTGACTATATTATCATAATGGCTAAATTGTCATAGGAAATATGTTGACAGAGGACTATATTTTCATGATATTCATAAAGTTATTGAAAGATTACTATCAAGGTGACTCTAATAGCCTGGCGATTGATGTATATCGTGACATTATTGTCATGATAGCTGCATTGTCATGGTGGCTATATTGTCGTTTCCTGTATTTTCAATGTTACTCTTTTGTGATGATTGCTTTATTGTCATTGTAGCTATAGTGTCATGGGGAATATATTTTCGTAGTAGCAGTATTGTCATTATGAACATATCGTCATTTTGGCTATCTGCTCATTTTGGTTACATTGCGAAGACTTACATATCGTCACCTTGGATATATTGGCGAGGTGGTCTCTTTATAGTTGCTATAATTTCACTTTTTTTTAGTCACTTATATTTTTTCATGAGTGATACATTATTTTGAAAACTATACCACTAAAGTGACAGTATATTGTCATGGTAACTATATTGTCATTATGACTACAATTTCTTAGTGGCTATATTGCTAAGATAACTACATGTGACTACATTTTCATTGTAGCTTATTTAATGGTGTTGATTTACCCTTGGATATATATCATTATAAAAACGGATATTTCATTTTGTTTAAACTATGAGGTGAATACATTGTCACGATATGCTATATTGTTATAGTTTCAGTACTGTCATGGTGAATGTATATTATGTTGGCTAAATTACAATTTAAGCCATAGTGGCAGGGTGGCTATATTTTCATGGTTTGATCATTTTCTTATTAGTATTTTATTGTATTTTTGAATATATTGTCATGGTAATTGTGTTGCAATAATTTCTATTTTGTCATTTGTTTTTCTAAATTGATGGCAATATTGTCATAGAGACTGTATTGTCATGTTGCCTGTATGGTCATCATGGTTGTCTTGTCATCGTGACTCTATGGTCATGATGGCTATTCTGTCATTAAGATTACATTCTTATGGTAACTATATTGTCATCATGACTTTTTGTCAGAGTAGTTATATTGTTAAGTTAGCTATCTTATTGTGGTGGGTATTTTTTTTCCTCTTGTTATATTGCCATGATGGCTATACTAGAATTTTGGCAAGATTAGCATGGTGATATAGTGTTCGCAGCCCAACTGTTGTTTTGGACATTTTTTCATGGGAATACATTATCATGGTACGTACACTGTCAAGGTTACTATATTTCATGCAAGCTACATTGTAAAGATGACGATATTGGCATGGCGGGTGTATTGTGATGTTCAATATAACGCCATCCTGGCTACATTATCTTGGTCGCTATATCAACTTGATAGCTATATTGCTACAGTCAATTTCATCGTTGAGGATGTATTTTGTCTTTACCTACAATTTGGTTGTGATTATATGATCATGATAATATTTCTATGACGGCTTACTTGGCATCTCTAGTGTATCTGTCTGGATATCATATCATCATGTAACTTAAGTCTGTCATGCTTTTAAATTGTGATGGTGCTTATGTGAATATGCTGATTACATTATCATCATTAATGTATGATTATTGTAACTATATAGCAATGGCAATATCTTTTTTGATCATTTTGGTATGTTGACTTCATTTTGAGTGTAGTTATGATGGTATGGCAGGTACATTTTCATGGTTTTGACATTGTTTTATGGGCTACACTGTCAAAGCTATACTTTCAATGACATTCCTGAAATCATAACAATATAGCATATCATGACAATGTAGTCCCCTAATGATTTAATCAAAATGAGAACCTCGTTTTATAATGATACATCCTCAAAGGCAAACCCAACACCAATATAAAAGCTACCGTGAAAATGTAGTCACCATGACATTATAACCATCATGATGAAATAGACACCATGACAATAAAGTTACTTTGGCAAGATATCCAACATGATATCATTGTCATAATAACAATATAGTCAAAATGCCAATATACAATTACCAGAATGTTATAGCTATCATGATAATGTATCATTTAAGCAAAAAATGCATGAATAAAAAAATGAAAATATAGTAACCGTAAAAAAAGATCACGTTGCTGATATAGCCAAGGTGATGATATATATATGATAGAAATGTAACCAAAATAAGGAGATGGCCAAAATGACAGTATGTTCATAATGACAATAATACCACTATGAAAATATATTCTCCATGACACTATAGGTACACTGACACTAAAGCTATATTCACAAAAGCGTAAAATTAAAATACAGCAAACTACAGTATAGCCACCATGACGATACAGCCATCTTGACAATGATATCACGATATAACTCAATCACCAGGACAATAGAGTCACCTTGACAGTAATCTTACAATGACTTTATAAATATCATGAAAATATAGCCCCCATGTCAAGATATTTGCTATGACAATATGAAAATATAGTCACGACGACAATCTATTCACTATGACAATAAAGCTACCATGATCATATAACTGATATGACAATATAATTAAAGCAAAAATATAGAAACATTCAACTTATATTCACAATGGCAATATAACCACCTGACAATATAGATACTGTTAATAGATAGTCGCTTTCGGATCATAGCAAAAATATAGACTCCAGGACAATATAGTCTCTGTGAAAAAACAGTGACTCAGACAGGATTTATCATCATGATATGGTTAAAACATTATAGCTGTTATGGAATTGTAGTCAACATGACAAAATTATCACAATGAAATAAAACGACACTACAATATAGTTACCATAATCATACACCAATCATGATTATATAATCAGCAGGCGGACATAAACAAGATCATAGTGTAAAAACCATGACAATTTAAGTGACATGATGAGATGGTATCCATTCACCTACACTTTCAATACCACATAAGTTTTCATGAAAATATTATCATGATCATATAATCACAACAGTATTGACACTAATTATAAATTATATCACGAAAGACAAAAGTAACCATAACAATATAGCCATAAAGTTGATATAGCGACCAAGATAATGTTGCTAGGACGGCATTATATTGAAAGTAAGAATACAACCACCATGCCAATGTCTTCACCATGACAATGTAGCTACAATGAAAATATAGTAACCTTGACTATGTAGCTACCATGATTTTTTTTTTTTTTTTTTTTATACTTTGTCGCTGTCTCCCGCGTTTGCGAGGTAGCGCAAGGAAACAGACGAAAGAAATGGCCCAACCCCCCCCCCCCATACACATGTACATACACACGTCCACACACGCAAATATACATACCTACACAGCTTTCCATGGTTTACCCCAGACGCTTCACATGCCTTGCTTCAATCCACTGACAGCACGTCAACCCCTGTATACCACATGACTCCAATTCACTCTATTTCTTGCCCTCCTTTCACCCTCCTGCATGTTCAGGCCCCGATCACACAAAATCTTTTTCACTCCATCTTTCCACCTCCAATTTGGTCTCCCTCTTCTCCTCGTTCCCTCCACCTCCGACACATATATCCTCTTGGTCAATCTCTCCTCACTCATTCTCTCCATGTGCCCAAACCATTTCAAAACACCCTCTTCTGCTCTCTCAACCACGCTCTTTTTATTTCCACACCTCTCTCTTACCCTTACGTTACTTACTCGATCAAACCACCTCACACCACACATTGTCCTCAAACATCTCATTTCCAGCACATCCATCCTCCTGCGCACATCTCTATCCATAGCCCACGCCTCGCAACCATACAACATTGTTGGAACCACTATTCCCTCAAACATACCCATTTTTGCTTTCCGAGATAATGTTCTCGACTTCCACACATTTTTCAAGGCTCCCAAAATTTTCGCCCCCTCCCCCACCCTATGATCCACTTCCGCTTCCATGGTTCCATCCGCTGACAGATCCACTCCCAGATATCTAAAACACTTCACTTCCTCCAGTTTTTCTCCATTCAAACTCACCTCCCAATTGACTTGACCCTCACCCCTACTGTACCTAATAACCTTGCTCTTATTCACATTTACTCTCAACTTTCTTCTTCCACACACTTTACCAAACTCAGTCACCAGCTTCTGCAGTTTCTCACATGAATCAGCCACCAGCGCTGTATCATCAGCGAACAACAACTGACTCACTTCCCAAGCTCTCTCATCCCCAACAGATTTCATACTTGCCCCTCTTTCCAGGACTCTTGCATTTACCTCCCTTACAACCCCATCCATAAACAAATTAAACAACCATGGAGACATCACACACCCCTGCCGCAAACCTACATTCACTGAGAACCAATCACTTTCCTCTCTTCCTACACGTACACATGCCTTACATCCTCGATAAAAACTTTTCACTGCTTCTAACAACTTGCCTCCCACACCATATATTCTTAATACCTTCCACAGAGCATCTCTATCAACTCTATCATATGCCTTCTCCAGATCCATAAATGCTACATACAAATCCATTTGCTTTTCTAAGTATTTCTCACATACATTCTTCAAAGCAAACACCTGATCCACACATCCTCTACCATTTCTGAAACCGCACTGCTCTTCCCCAATCTGATGCTCTGTACATGCCTTCACCCTCTCAATCAATACCCTCCCATATAATTTACCAGGAATACTCAACAAACTTATACCTCTGTAATTTGAGCACTCACTCTTATCCCCTTTGCCTTTGTACAATGGCACTATGCACGCATTCCGCCAATCCTCAGGCACCTCACCATGAGTCATACATACATTAAATAACCTTACCAACCAGTCAACAATACAGTCACCCCCTTTCTTAATAAATTCCACTGCAATACCATCCAAACCTGCTGCCTTGCCGGCTTTCATCTTCCGCAAAGCTTTTACTACCTCTTCTCTGTTTACCAAATCATTTTCCCTAACCCTCTCACTTTGCACACCACCTCGACCAAAACACCCTATATCTGCCACTCTGTCATCAGACACATTCAACAAACCTTCAAAATACTCATTCCATCTCCTTCTCACATCACCGCTACTTGTTATCACCTCCCCATTTACGCCCTTCACTGAAGTTCCCATTTGCTCCCTTGTCTTACGCACCCTATTTACCTCCTTCCAGAACATCTTTTTATTCTCCCTAAAATTTACTGATAGTCTCTCACCCCAACTCTCATTTGCCCTTTTTTTCACCTCTTGCACCTTTCTCTTGACCTCCTGTCTCTTTCTTTTATACTTCTCCCACTCAATTGCATTTTTTCCCTGCAAAAATCGTCCAAATGCCTCTCTCTTCTCTTTCACTAATACTCTTACTTCTTCATCCCACCACTCACTACCCTTTCTAAACAGCCCACCTCCCACTCTTCTCATGCCACAAGCATCTTTTGCGCAATCCATCACTGATTCCCTAAATACATCCCATTCCTCCCCCACTCCCCTTACTTCCATTGTTCTCACCTTTTTCCATTCTGTACACAGTCTCTCCTGGTACTTCCCCACACAGGTCTCCTTCCCAAGCTCACTTACTCTCACCACCTTCTTCACCCCAACATTCACTCCTCTTTTCTGAAAACCCATACTAATCTTCACCTTAGCCTCCACAAGATAATGATCAGACATCCCTCCAGTTGCACCTCTCAGCACATTAACATCCAAAAGTCTCTCTTTCGCACGCCTGTCAATTAACACGTAATCCAATAACGCTCCCTGGCCATCTCTCCTACTTACATAAGTATACTTATGTATATCTCGCTTTTTAAACCAGGTATTCCCAATCATCAGTCCTTTTTCAGCACATAAATCTACAAGCTCTTCACCATTTCCATTTACAACACTGAACACCCCATGCATACCAATTATTCCCTCAACTGCCACATTACTCACCTTTGCATTCAAATCACCCATCACTATAACCCGGTCTCGTGCATCAAAACCGCTAACACACTCATTTAGCTGCTCCCAAAACACTTGCCTCTCATGATCTTTCTTCTCATGCCCAGGTGCATATGCACCAATAATCACCCACCTCTCTCCATCAACTTTCAATTTTACCCATATTAATCGAGAATTTACTTTCTTACATTCTATCACATACTCCCACAACTCCTGTTTCATGAGTATTGCTACTCCTTCCCTTGCTCTTGTCCTCTCACTAACCCCTGACTTCACTCCCCAGACATTTCCAAACCACTCTTCCCCTTTACCCTTGAGCTTCGTTTCACTCAGAGCCAAAACATCCAGGTTCCTTTCCTCAAACATACTACCTATCTCTCCTTTTTTCACATCTTGGTTACATCCACACACATTTAGGCACCCCACTCTGAGCCTTCGAGGAGGATGATCACTCCCCGCGTGACTCCTTCTTCTGTTTCCCATTTTAGAAAGTTAATACAAGGAGGGGAGGATTTCCGGCCCCCCGCTCCCGTCCCCTCTAGTCGCTTTCTACGACACGCGAGGAATACGTGGGAAGTATTCTTTCACCCCTATCCCCAGGGATACTTAGTAATATACTTGGTGAAAGTGATTTTGACCAGGAGAGCATGACTCGTTTTTGTTACACTTTTGAATTCCCTATGAAAAATGATGTTAACTGTAAGATGATTTGGTAAAATGTGCAGTAAAACTCAGTGAAACATTATCACAAATCAACAGAACTTACAAATATCTCACTGAGTATCAAGCAGAACTTAACTTACTAGCAGAGTGGTCAGACTTAACATTCAGCTTCATATTCCAAAATATACCAAAGATAATCTTTATATTCCATCTGCTATACTAGTTGTATTCACTTATAGACAGTAAACATATTTAAAATACACTAAACACACTTAAGGAGCAAAATATCCAAAAATTAAATGCAAATGGTATTATAACATTCACATTTTCCTCATCAAAATATCAAGAATTCAGAATGTTCAGGGAAGTTAGGTGAGGTTTTTATTGATTCTATTAATTGCTAGAAGTGATTCCCTTACTTTTACATTGCATTTTCGAAGATAATCATAACCCCACACTATCATTTATTATCACAATATAAAATATAATGCTCCAAATCACACTCTTCTTGTCTAAATCACTTCCACAGGGTATAGGGACTTCACTGATATGCATCACTTCCAAACTCACGCCATTTCAGTGGTGCCCCTAAACTAGTACTTTTCTGCACTTACAACTACACAGCAGAAAATCTGGCATCACATCATCGTGCTGGAAATCACTATCTTGAATAATAAGAATACAAACAAAAATGCAATGACTTCCTAATATAAACATCACTATCATTAGCAGACCAAGTCTTCTGTAGTATCATTAGTGTATTTCACTGACCCTACTGCTTGCTTCTTGGACTTGAGCAGATTGTAGTGAATTTCGTTGAGATTAGAGTACTAAATTACATCTTTCCTCGTCGCGTCATTATTTACTGAAACATTTTTCTGGGCTGACTTCCGAAAGTCATTAGGATTCTCCTATAGCCTTAACCACTCACCTCTGTCCAGTTCCAATAAGGCTGAATTACCATCCTGGTCTTGCTCACTCAAACCAATGTCGGGAAATGATACTGGCCTTGCTAAAGCTGTTGCCATTATTACGACGCTCTATTACAGCTACCATGATAAAATATACAATTGAAAAATATCCACAACAACAGTTTAGCTGTTAAAACACTATATCGCCATGCCAATATCGCCAAAATGTTATTATTGCCATCATGATAATATACCGCCAGAAAAAAATATATATACCCACTACTCGACAATATAGCTATTCTGACACTATTGCCAACATGAAAATACAGCCACATCCTTGTTATATAACACAAATGACAAATCGCAATCATGGCGATATAGTGATTTAACAATATAGCCAATATGGTAATATAGTTACCATAACAATGTGATCTTAACGACAATGTAGCCAACATGACTATGTAGTCACGTTGACAATCCAATCACCGTGACAATACAGATAACATGACAGTACCGTCTCTAAGACAATATTGCCATCAATTTGACAAATTATATGACAATATAGATATTATGGCAACATAGTCACTATGACAATATACTCAGAATTGCAATATAATCGCCATGATAAAATTATCATACCATGAAAATATAGCCACCTACCATTTTGGTTTCCATTGCAATGTAGAAACAGTAATAAAAGATTAACCACGACAGTACTGAAACAATAACATTATAGCATATCATAGGAATGTAGTCGCCAAATAATTTAATCAAAATGACAATTTCTCTTCTATAATGGTATATCCTCAAGGGCAATATCAAAACCATTAAAAAAGCTTCTACGGAAATACAGTCATTATGACATTATAAAAATCATGATAAGAATGTCACCATGACAATAAAGTTATCTTGGCAATATAGCCACTGTGACATTATAGTCATAATGATAATATAGTCACTATGACAATATTGTCACCATAAAAATATAGTTATCATGATAATATTTCGCATATGACAAAGTGTGTAAGATTTAAATAATGACAATATATCACCTATAAAAAGATCACCTTGCCAATATAGCTTCGGTGACGATATATACATTATAGCAATGTAACTAAAATGAAAAGATAGCCAAAATGACGGTACTGCCACTATGAAAATATGTTCCCCATGACACTATAGCTACACTGACAACAAAGACATATTCACAAAAGACCAACATTGAAAATACAGCAGACGAGAATATAGCCACCATCATAGTTCAGCCACCATGATAATAATGTTACGATACAAATCATCACAATGTCATTAGTCACCTTGATAAGAAACTGAAAAGGACTATATAAATTTCATGAAAATAGAGCCTCCATGTCAACATGTCTGCCATAATAATCTGGCCATTATGATAATATAGTCATGACGGATATTTATTCACTATAACAATATAGCCACTGTGATCATATAACTGCTGTGACAATACAGTCAAAGAAGCAAAAAAGAAGCATACAAATCATATTCACTATGGCAGTATAACTACATGACAATATAGATACTGTGACAAATAGTCGCTTTTGAATCATAGCAAACATATTGCCGGCAGGACAACATAGTTTCTACTACAAAATAGCGACTAAGACAGGATATATCATTACAATATAGACACCTTGACAGTATAGACCATAAAGCAATGTAACATTCATGAAACTGTACCTGCCAAAACATTATAGATGTCATGAAATTTTAGTCAACATGACAAAATTCTCATAATGAAATATCATCGGCATTACAATATAGTTACCATAATCATAGACCAATCATGATCATATAATCAGCATGTTGACATAAACAATATCACAGTATAAAAACCATGACAGTATAAGTGACATGATGATGTGATATCCATACACTTACACTTACAATACCAGAGAATCCGCCAAGAATATATTGTTATCATGATCATATAAACACAAAAATATTGTAGGTAATGACAAATATATCCCCAGCGACAAAATTAATCATAGCAATATAGCCATCAACTTGTTATAGCGACCAAGATAATGTAGCGAGCATTGTATTGAGAATTACAATACAGCCACCGTGCCAGTGTCGTCACCATGACAATATTGCTACCATGAAAATATAGTAACGTTGATAATGTAGCTGCCATGGCAGAATATTCAAGATAGAAAATACCCAAAAGATAGCCACAAGAAGAGTTTAGCTGCTAAGACGATATATCACCATGCCAATATCTCTAAAATGTTAGTAAAGCCATCATGGCAATATATCAACAGAAAAAATACTCATCAGAACGATATAGCTAACTTGACAATATACTACCATGACAATATAGGTAACATTAAAAGACAGCCACCTCCTTGAAATATAAAAGAAAAAAAATAACAAAAAGCCATCATGGAAATATGGTAACTAAACAATATAGCCATCATGGCAATTATATAAACAAACAATATAGCCATCATGGCAATATGATTACCACAGCAAAGTTTTCTTAATGGCAATATAGTCACCATGTCCTTATAGTCACGATGACAATACCACCATCATGACAATACAGAAAACATCAAAATGCAGTCTCTAAGACAATATTGTCACTAATTCAATAAGTTAAATGACAATATAGATATTATGGCAACACAATCACGATGACAATATACTCAGAAATGTTATATAATCGTCATAATAAAATGATCCTACCATGAAAATATAGTCACCCTGCCACTATGGCTTCCATTACAATATAGTCACAATAACAAAACATTTACCACGACAGTACTGAAACCAAATCAATAGAGAATATCATGACAATATATTCACTTGATCATTTAATGAAAAAGAAAAATATCGCTTCTATTATGGTATAACCTCAGGTGCAAAATTTTATACACCATTAAAAAGCTGCCATGAAAATACAGTCACTATGACTTAAATATCATGATAAAATAGTGACCATGGCAATATAGCCACTCTGAGATTATAGTCATTATGACAATATAGTCGCTATTAAAGTACAGTCACCTTAATAATAAAGTTATGAAAATGATATATCGCTTGTGACAAAATATGCATGATTAGAAAATGACAGTATATCACCTATAAAAAAGATCACCTTGCCACTATAGTCAAGTTGACGATATGTACATCATAGCAACGTAAAGAAAAAGAGATCATAGCCACAACGACGGTATGTTCATAATGACAGTATTTCAACTATGAAAATATGTTCCCCACGATTCTCCAGCTTCACTGACAATAAATCCATCTTCACGAAAAGAGTACTATTGGAAAAATAGCAAACGACTATACAGCCATCAAGACAGTACAGACACCATGACAATAATTTCTCGATATAAATCAATCGCCAGGACATAAGCGTCACCTTGATAATGAATATATAATGAGTACATGAACATCATGAAAATATATCGTCTATATAACTATATTTTTCGTGAAAATATAGCCTTCATATGAATATCTTTAAAGTGACAGTTTCGCCATTCTGATAATATAGTCAAGACGCTAATATATTCACCATAACAATAAAGCCACCATGATCACATAAATGATATGACAATATAGTCAACGCAACAATAAACGCATTTATAAATTATATCCACTTTGGGAGTACAGCCACATGAAAATATAGATATTGTGACAAAATAGTCATATTTGGATCATAGCAAACATATAGCGTCCAAGAGAATATAGTCTCTATGACAAAAGAGGGAAGAAGACATCACAATACAGTCACCTTGAAAGTATAGCCAATAAAACAGTGGAACAACTATGAAAATGTACCTACCATAACAATATAGCTTACATGAAAATAGTTACTATGACAAATTCATTACAATGAAATACAAACGATATCACATTATGGTTTCGATAATCATACAACAATCCTGATCATATAATATAAAACCTTCAAAACAAAGCAAGGGTTGCGACAACGCAGGGAGGAATAGCTACAACCTAGCTCTGAAAGACGACAGCAGCTCCATACACGTCGGTAGCTGGTGCGCGACTGTCATCAGATGACTACATTGTCATGATATGCTATATTGTCATGATTTCAGTACTGTCGTAGTGAATGTATTATTATGTTAGCTATATTGCAGTGGCAAGGTGGCTAAATTTTCATGGTAGGATAATTTTGTTATCGCGGTTATATTGCATTTGTGATAACATTGTCATTGTGACTCTGTTCCAGTAATATCAATATTATCATTTAATTTGTTGAAGCGATTGCAATATTGTCGTAGAGACTCTAATGTCATGTTGCCTGTATTGTCATGATGGTTGCATGTCATCTTGACCATATAGTCATGTTGGTTATATTCCAGTTATGATTACATGGTTATGGTAACTATGTTGACATGGTGGCTATATTTATTGGTGACTTTATTGCCATGATATCTATTTTTCATTTTTGTTATACTGTAAGGAGGTGACTGTCTTTACATATTGAATATATTAACAGGGTAGCTATATTGTTAAGTTAGCTATAACATTGTGGTGGTTATTTTCTTTTTCTGGTGGTATATTGCAATGATTCCTAAACTAACATTTTGGCGATATTGGCATGGTGATATAGTCTCCTAGCAAATAAACTGTTATTGTGGATATGTTCCATGGGATTTTATTATCATAGTAGCTACATTGTCAATGTTTCTATATTTTCATGGTAGCTCCATTGTCGTGATGACGATATTGCCATTGTTGCTATATTGTTATTTTCTATATAATGCCATCCTAACTACATAATCTTAGTCTCTATATTTACTTGCTGGATATATTGCTATAGTTAATTATGTCGTTGAGGATATATTATGTCATTAACTACAATTTTGTTTTAATCATATGATCATGATAACAATATTTTCATGGCGGCTTATTTGGTAATGTGAGTGCAAGTGTATGGATATCATATTATCATGTCACGATATTGTCATAGTTTTTATACTGTGATGGTGTTTATGTCAGCCTCCTGATCATATTATCATGATTGATATATGATAATGGTGACTAAATTTTAATGTCGATTATATTTCATTGTGACAATTTTGTCATGTTGCCTGCATTTTCATGGTAGCTATATTGTTATGGCAGGTACATTTTCATTGTTGTTTCATTGTTTTATCGGCTACACTGTCAATGTGACTATATCTTAATTAAAAATCTTGTCTTGGTCGCTATTTTGTCATGGACACTATATTGTCCTGACGCCTATATGTTTGCTATGATCCGGAACAGACTATTTTGTCACATCATCAATATTGTCAGGTGCTTATATTACCATAATGAATATAATTTGAAGGCTTCCTTATTTTTCCGTTCACTGAATTGTCATATCACTTATATGATCATGGCTATATTGTTATAGTGAATATATTGCCGTCTTGACTATATTATCATATTGGCTAAATTGTCATGGTAAGTATGTTGACATGGAAGCCTTATTTTAATGATGTTTATATAGTCAGTGAATTATATCGTGACAATATTGTCATAGTGGCTGTACTTTCATGGTGGCTATATAGTCGTTTGTGTTATTTTCACTGTTATTTTTTGTGAAGATTGCTTTATTGTCATTGTAGCTATAGTGTCATGGGGGATATATTTTCATAGCAGCAGTATTGTCATTATGAACATACCGTCATTTTGGCTATCTACTCATTTTGGTTATATTGCGAAGATTTATTTATCGTCACCTTGGCTATATTGTCATGGCGATCTCTTTTATAGTTGCTATGTTGTCATTTTTTTTAGTCATGCTTATATTTTCATAAGGGATACATTATCGTGATACCTTTATTATTAAAGTCACAGCATATTGTCACTGTGACAATGTTGACAATATGACTATAATCTCTTAGTGGCTATATTGCCAAGATAACTATACTGTCATGGTGACTATTTTATGATGATGGTTATAATGACAGTTTGACTTCATTTTCATTGTAGCATATTTAATGGTGTTGATTTTGCCCTTCAAGATAAATTATAAAAACGAGAATTTCCTTTTTTTTTTAATTGTCATGTGAATATATTGCCATGATATGCGATATTGTTATAGTTTCACTACTGTCACGTTGAATGTATATTAAGTTGGTTACATTACAATTAAAGTCATAGTGGCAGGGTAACTACATTTTTTATAGTTGGATCATTTTGTTATGACGATTTTATTGTATTTATGAGTATATTCTCATGGTTACTGTGTTGTAATTTCTATATTGTCCTGCACACTACGTATCCTGAAATCTATGTTGTCATTTCAGTTATATGATCATGGTAGCTTTATTGTCATAGTGAATATCTTGTAGTCGTGACTATATTATCATAATGGCTAAATTGTCATAGGAAATATGTTGATATGAGGGCTACATTTTCATAATGTTCATAAAGTCATTGAAAGATTACTGTTAAGGTGACTCTAATAGCCTGGCGATTGATGTATATCGTGATATTATTGTCACGATAGCTGCATTGTCATGGTGGCTATATTGTCGTTTCCTGTATTTTCAATGTTACTGTTTTGTGAAGATTGCTTTATTGTCATTGTAGCTATAGTGTCATGGGGAATATATTTTCGTAGTACCAGTATTGTCATTATGAACATATCGTCATTTTGGCTATCTGCTCATTTTGGTTACATTGCGAAGATTTCCATATCGTCATCTTGGTTATATTGGCAAGGTGATCTCTTTATAGTTGCTATATTGTCATTTTTTTAATCATGTATATTTTTTCATGATTGATACATTATCTTGATAACTATATCATTAAAGTGACAGTATAATGTCATGGTGACTATATTGTCATTTTGACTACAATCTCTTAGTGGCTATATTCCTAAGATAACTACATGTGACTACATTTTCATTGTAGCTTATTTAATGGTGTTGATTTACCCTTGGAGATATATCATTATAAAAACGGATACTTCATTTTGTTTAAATTATGAGGTAAATACATTGTCATGATATGCTATATTGTTATAGTTTCAGTACTGTCATGGCGAATGTATATCATGTTGGGTACATTGCAATAGAAGCCATAGTGGCAGGGTGGCTATATTTTCATGATTTGATCATTTTGTTATTAGTATTTTATTTTATTTTTGTATATATTGTCATGGTGACTGTGTTTTCATAATTTCTATATTGTCATTTGATTTATTAAATTGATGGCAATAGAGACTGTATTGCCATATTGCCTGTATGGTCATCATGGTTGTCTTGTCATCGTGACTCTATGGTCATGATGGCTATGCTGTCGTTAAGATTACATCCTTATGGTAACTATATTGCCATCATCGCTTTTTGTCAGAGTAGCCATATTGTTAAGTTAGCTATCTTATTGTGGTGGGTATTTTTTTCCTCTTGGCATATTGCCATGATGGCTATACTAGAATTTTGGCAAGATTAGCATGGTGATATAGTGTTCGCAGCCCAACTGTTGTTTTGGACATTTTTTCATGGGAATATATTAGTATGGTACCTACATTGTCAAGATTACTATATATCATGCAAGCTACATTGTAAAGATGACGATATTGGCATGGCGGGTGTATTGTTATGTTCAATATAACGCCATCCTGGCTACATTGTCCTGGAGGCTATATCAACTTTATGGCTACATTGCTACGGTCAATTTCATCGTTGGGGATGTATTTTGTCTTTACCTACAATTTGGTTGTGATTACACGATCATGATAATCTTTCTATGACGGCTTATTTGGAATCTTGAGTGTATCTGTCTGGATATCCTATCATCATGTAACTTAGTCTGTCATGTGTTTAAACGGTGATGGTGCTTATGTGAAAATGCTGATTACATTATCATCATTAATGTATGATTATTGTAACTATATAGCAATGGCAATATCTTTTTTGATCATTTTGGTACGTTGACTTCATTTTGATAGTAGTTATATTAGTATGGCATTTTCATGGTTCTGACATTGTTTTATGGGCTATACTGTCAAGGCAGCTGTATAGTATTTATAAATTCTGTTTTGGACGCTATTGCCTCCTGGACACCATATACTTTGGAGGCTATATGTTTCCCATGATCCGAAAGCGCCTATTTTGTCAAGGTATCTATATTGTCAGGTGGCTATATTGACGTAGTGAAAATATTCTGAATGTTTCTTCAGAGAAGCGTAAAATCAAAATACAGCAAACTACAATATAGCCACCATGACAATACAGCCATCTTGACAATAATATCACCATATAACTCAATCACCGGGACAATAGAATCACCTTGTCATTAATCTTACAATGACTTTATAAATATCATGAAAATATAGCCCCCATGTCAAGATAATTGCTATGACAATTTAGCCATTATGAAAATATAGTCTCGACGACAATCTATTCACTATGACAATAAAGCTACCATGATCATCTAGCTGATATGACATTATAATCAAATCAAAAATATAGAAACGTTCAACTGATATTCACAATTACAATATAACCATCTGACATTATAGATACTGTTAATAGATAGTCGTTTTCGGATCATAGCAAAAATATAGACTCCAGGACAATATAGTCTCTGTGAAAAAACAGTGACTCAGACAGGATTTATCATCATGATATGGTCATAACATTATAACTGTCATGGAATTGTAGTCAACATGACAAAATTATCACAATGAAATAAAACGATATTGCAATATAGTTACCATAATCATACACCAATCATGATTATATAATCAGCATGTTGACATAAACAAGATCGTAGTGTAAAAACCTTGACAATTTAAGTGACATGATGAGATGATATCCTTTCACTTACACTTACAATACCACATAAGTTTTCATGAAAATATTATCAAGATCATATAATCACAACAGTATTGTCACTAATTACAAAATATATCCCGAAAGACAAAATTAACCATAATATAGCCATCAAGTTGATATAGCGACCAAGATAATGTTGCCAGGACTGCATCATATTGAAAGTAAGAATACAACCACCATGCCAATGCCTTCACCATGACAATGTAGCTACCATGAAAATATATTAACCTTGACTATGTAGCTACCCTGATAAAATATACAATTGAAAAATATCCACAAGAAGAGTTTAGCTGCTAAAACACTATATCGTCATGACAATATCGCCAAAATGTTATTATTGCCATCATCATGATAATATACCGCCAGAAAAGATATACATATATACCCACTACTCGACAATATAGCTATTCTGACCATATTGCCAACATGAAAAGACAGTCATCGCCTTGTTATATAACAAAAATGACAAATAGCCTTCATGGCGATATAGTGATTTAACATTACAGCCACTATGGTAGTAAAGTTACCATAACAATGTGATCTTAACGACAATGTAGCCAACATGACTATATAGTCATGTTGATAATACAACCACCGTGACAATATAGATAACATGACAATACCGTCTCTAAGACAATATTGGTATCAATTTGACAAATCATATGACAATATAGATATTATGGCAACATAGTCACTATGAAAATATATTCAGAAATGCAATATAATCGCCATGATAAAATGATCCTACCATGAAAATATAGCCACCTACCATTTTGGTTTCCATTGCAATGTAGAAACAGTAATAAAAGATTTACCACGACAGTACTGAAACCATAGCAGTATACCATATCATGGCAATGTAGTCACCAAATAATTTAATCAAAATGACAATTTTTCTTCTATAATGGTGTATCCTCAAGGGCAATATAAACTCCATTAAAAAAGCTTCTACGAAAATACAGTCATTATGACATTATGAAAATCATGATAAAAAACTCATTATGACGATATAGTTATCTTGGCAATATAGCCACTGTGACATTATAGTCATAATGATAATATAGTCGCTATGACAATATTGTCACCATAAAAATGTAATTATCATGATATTTCGCTTATGACAAAGTATGCAAGAGTTAAATAATGACAATATATCACCTATAAAAAAAGATCACCATGAAAATATGGCTAAGGTGACGATATATACATTATAGCTTTGTAACTAAAATGAAAAGATAGCCAAAATGACATTAAGGTCATGATGACAATACTGCCACTATGAAAATATGTTCCCCATGACACTATAGCTACACTGACAACAAATCTATATTCACAAAAGAGCAACACCGAAAATACAGGAAACTAGAATATAGCCACCATCAAAGTTCAGCCACCATGATAATAATGTCACGATACAAATCATCACCATGTCATTAGACACCTTGATAATAAAATTACAATGACTATATAAATATCATGATAATATAGCCTGCATGTCAACATGTCTGCCATGATAATCTGGTCATTATGATAATAAAGTCATGACGGCAATTTATTCACTATAACAATATAGCCACACTGATCATATAACTGATGTGACAATACAGTCAAAGAAGCAAAAAAGAAATATACCAATCATATTCACTATGGCAGTATATCTACATGACAATATAGATACTGTGACAAATTGTCGCTTTTGAATCATAGCAAACATATAGCCGTCAGAACAACATAGTCTCTAAGACAAAATAGCGACCAAGACAGGATATATCATTATAATATAGACACCTTGACATTATAGACAATAAAACAATGTAACAATCATGAAACTGTACCTGCCAAAACATTATAGATGTCATGAAATTTTAGTCAACATTACAAAATAATCATAATGAAATATCATCGGCATTACAATATAGTTACCATAATCATAGACCAATCATGATCATATAATCAGCAGGTTGATATAAACAATATAACAGTATAAAACCACGACAGTATAAGTGACATGATGATATAATATTCATACAATTACACTTACAATACCAAAGAAGCCGCTATGAATATATTGTTATCATGATCATATAATCACAACAATATTGTAGGTAGTGACAGATATATCCCCAACGACAAAATTAATCATAGCAATATAGCAATCAACTTGTTATGGCGACGAAGATAATGTAGCGAGCAATGCATTGAGAATTACAATACAGCCACCGTGCCAATGTCGTCACCATGACAATATAGCTACCATGAAAATAGAGTAACGTTGATAATGCATCTGCCATGGCAAAATATTCAAGATATAAAATACCCAAACGATAGCCACAACAAGAGTTTAGCTGCTAAGACGATATATCACCATGCCAATGTCTCTAAAATGTTAGTATAGCCATCGTGGCAATATATTAACAGGAAAAATGCTCATCAGAACGATATAGCTAACTTGACAATATACTACTCTGACAATATAGGTAACATTAAAAGACAGCCACCTCCTTGAAATCTAAAAGAAAAAAAAATGACAAATTGCCATCATGGCAATATGGTAACTAAACAATATAGCCATCATGGCAATATGGTAACCAAACAATATAGCCATCATGGCAATATGATTACCACAGCAATGTATTCTTAATGGCAATATAGTCACCATGTCCTTATAGTCACGATGACAATACAACTACCATGACAATACAGAAAACATCAAAATACAGTCTCTAAGACAATATTGCCACTAATTTAACAAGTTAAATGACAATATAGATATTATGGCAACACAATCACAATGAGAATATACTCAGAAATATTATATAATCGTCATAATAAAATGATTCTACCATGAAAATATAGTCACCCTGCCACTATGGCTTTCATTACTATATAGCCACAATAACAAAACATTCACCACGTCAGTACTGAAACCATAACAATATAGCATATCATGACAATGTAGTCACTTGATCACTTGATGAAAAAAAAAAATCTCGCTTCTCTTATGGTATAACCTCACGGACAAAATTTTATACAACATTAAAAAGCTGCTATGAAAAACAGTCACTATGACATAAATATCATGATAAAATAGTGACCATGGCAATATAGCCACTCTGAGATTATAGGCATTATGACAATATAGTCGCTATTAAAATACTGTCACCTTAATAATAAAGTTATCAAAATGATATATCGCTTGTTACAAAATATGCATGATTAGAAAATGACAGTATACCACCTATAAAAATGATCACCTTGCCACTATAGTCAAGTTGACGATATATACATCATAGCAACGTAAAGAAAGAGATGATAACCAAAGCGACGGTATATTCATAATGACAATACTGCAACTATGAAAATATGTTCCCCACGATTCTCCAGCTTCACTGACAATAAAGCCATCTTCACAAAATGAGTACTATTGAAAAAATAGCAAACGACTATACAGCCATCAAGACAGTACAGTCACCATGACAATAATCTGTCGATATAAATCAATCGCCAGGACATCCGCGTCACCTTGATAATGAATATACAATGAGTACATGAACATCATGTAAATATAGCGTCCATATAAATATATTTGTCGTGAAAATATAGCCTGCATATGAATATCTTTAAAGTGACAGTTTCGCCATTCTGATGATATAGTAAAGATGCTCATATATTCACCATAACAATAGAGCCACCATGATCACATACATGATATGACAATATAGTCAAAGCAACAATAAACGCATTTATAAATTATATCCACTCTGAGAATACAGCTACATGAAAATATAGATACTGTGACAAAATAGTCATTTTTGGATCATAGCAAACATATATCGTCCAAGAGAATATAGTCTCTATGACAAAATAGCGAAGAAGACAGGATTTATCATCACAATACAGTGTCCTTGACAGTATAGCCAATAAAACAGTGGAACAACCATGAAAATGTACCTACCATAACAATATAGCTTACATGAAAATATAGTTACTATGACAAGTTCATTACAATGAAATACAAACGATATCACATTATGGTGTCAATAATCATACACCAATCTTGATCATATAAGATAAAACCTTCAGAACTAAGCAAGAGTATCGACAACGCAGAGAGGAATAGCTACAACCTAGCTCTGAAAGACGATAGCAGCTCCGTACACGTCGGTAGCTGGTGCGCGACTGTCATCAGGTGAATACATTGTCATGATATGCTATATTGTCATGGTTTCAGTACTTTCGTAGTCAATGTTTTATTATGTTAGCTACATTGCAGTGGCAGGGTGGCAAAATTTTCATGGTAGGATAATTTTGTTATCGCGGTTATATTGCATTTGTGATAATACTGTCATGGTGACTGTGTTCCAGTAATATCTATATTATCATTAATTTGTTGAAGCGATTGCAATATTGTCGTAGAGACTCTAATGTCATGTTGCCCGTATTGTCATGATGGTTGCATGTCATCTTGACTATAAACTCATGTTGGTTATATTCCAGTTATGATTGCATGGTTATGGTAACTATATTGCCAGGATGACTACACTGATAGGTGACTACATTGCCATGATAGCTATTTCTCATTTTTGTTATAGGGTAAGGAGGTGACTGTCTTTACATATTGAATATATTATCAGGGTAGCTATATTGTTAAGTTAGCTATATCATTGTGGTGCTTATTTTCTTTTTCTGGTGGTATATTGCCATGATGCCTAGACTAACATTTTGGCGATATTGGCATGGTGATATAGTGTCTTAGCAAATAAACTGTTATTGTGGATATGTTCCATGGGATTTTATTATAATAGTAGCTACATTGTCAATGTTACTATATTCTTATCCATTATCATGGTGATGATAATGCCATTGTAGCTGTATTGTTATTTTCAATATAATGCCATCTTAACTACATTATCTTGGTAGCTATATTTACGTGCTGGCTATATTGCTATGGTTAATTTTGTCGTTGTGGATATATTTTGTCATTAACTACAATTTTGTTTTAATCATATGATCATGATAACAATATTTTCTTGGAGGCTTATTTGGTAATGTGAGTGCAAGTGTATGGATATCATATTATCATGTCACTATATTGTCATGGTTATTATATTGTGATGATGTTTATGTAAGCCTCCTGATGATATTATCATGATTGATATATGATTATGGTAAATAGATTGTAATGGCGATTATATTTCATTGTGACAACTTTGTCATGTTACCTGCATTTTCATGGTAGCTATATTGTTATGGCATGTACATTTTCATTGTTGTTTCATTGCTTTATCGGCTATACTGTCAAAGTGACTATATCTTGATTAAAAATCTTATCTTGGTAGCTATTTTGTCATGGACACTATATTGTCCTGGAGCCTATATGTTG
>NC_092278.1:6338011-6383247 GCF_036320965.1 Panulirus ornatus | reverse complement strand
TGTCATATATTGTCATGGTTTTTATACTGTGATGATGTTTTGTAAGCTCCTGATGATATTATCATGATTGTTATTTTGATTATGGTAAATAAATTATAATGGCGATTATTTTTCAATGTGACAACTTTGTCCTGTTACCTGCACATTTTCATTGTAAGCTATATTGTTTGGTCAGGTACATTTTCATTGTTGTTTCATTCTTTATCGGCTATACTGTTATGTGGATATATCTTAATTAAAAATCTTGTCTTGGTAGCTATTTTGTCATGGACACTTATTGTCCTGGGCTATATGTTTGCTATGATCCGAAAGAGACTGTTTTTCTCCAGCATCAATATTTTCAGGTGCTTATATTACCATAATGAATATAATTTGAAGGCTTCTTATTGTTCGCGTTTCACTGTATTGTCATATCACTTATATGTCATGGCTACATTGTTTATTAGTGAATTTTTGCCGTCTTGACCTTATTTATCTTATTGGCAAAATTGTCATGAGTAAGTATTTTGACATGGAAGGCCTTATTTTTCATGTTGTTTTTATAGTCAGTGAATTATATCGTGACATTATTGTCGTTGTGGCCGTACTTTAAATGGTGGCTATATTGTCGTTTCCTGGTATTTTCACCTGTTACTCTTTTGTGAAGTTGCTTTATTGTATTGTAGAATATTGTTGTCATGGGGGATATATTTTCATAGCAGCAGTTATGTCATTAATAAAACATACCGTCATTTTGGCTACCTACTCATTTTGTTTATATGCGAATATTAATATCGTCACCTTGGGGCTATATTGTCAGGTGATCTCTTTATAGTTGCTATGTTGTATTTTTTTTTAGAGCAGGCATATTTTTTCATAGCGATTACATTATCGTGATAACTTTATATTAAGGTGACAGGATTATTGTCATTGTTACATGGTGATAAATTGTATGACTTTAATCGATTAGTAGCTTACATTGCTAAGATGACCTATACTGTGTCATGGTGACTATTTCATGATGATGCGTTATAAAATGCACTGTTTGACTGCATTTTCATTGTAGCATATGTTCTGTGTTGATTTTGCCCTTGAAAATATATTATGTAACGAATAATTTTCTTTTTTTTAAATTATCATGTGAATGTATTGCCTGCTATGCCGATATTGTTATGGTTCAGTACTGTCATGTTGAATGTAATATTATGTGGTTTACATTACAATTAAAGTCATAATGGCCTGGGGTACCTATAATTTTCATGGTTGGATCATTTTGTTATTACGATTTTATTGTTTTGTGAGTATATTTTTGGTTACTGTGTTTTTGTTGCCGTAATTGTCTATATTGTCCTGGACTCTCACTTCCTGAAATCTTTATTGTCACTTTCGTTTATTATGATTCATTGGTTAGCATTATTGTCTTTGGAATTTCTTGTCGTCGTGAATATATTATCATAATAGCTAAATAGTGAAAGGAAATACGTTGACATGAGGGCTATAATTTCATTGATATTCATAAAGTCAATGAGAGATTTCGCTAAGGTGACTCTTTTTAGCCTGGCGATTGATGTAGATCGTTGGAAATTATATGTCTCGATAGCTGCATTGTCATGGTGGCTATATTGTGTTTCCTGTTATTTTTAATGCACTCTTTTGTGAAGATTGTTTTATTGGCATTTGTAGCTATAGTGTCATGGGAAATATATTTTCGTAGTTTGCCGTATTGTCATGATGAAACTTCGTCATGTTGCTATTGTGCTCATTTTGGTTTTACATTACGAAGGATTTAAATATCGTCACCCTGGATATATTGGCAAGGTGATCTCTTTATAGTTCTGCTATATTGTATTTTCTTTAATCATTGTATTATTTTTTCATGAGTGTTATATTATCTTGATATCTTACCATGATAGTGACAGTATTTTGTCTGGGTAATATATTGTATTTTGATACAATTCTTAGTGGCTATATTGGTATGATAAATACATGTGACTATATTTTTCATTGTAGTTATGTAATGGTGTTGATTTACCCTTAGAGATATATCATTATAAAAACGGATATTTCATTTTTGTTAAATGATGAGGTGAATACATTGTCATGATTAGCTACATTGTTTTGTGTCAGTACTGTCATGTGAATTATATCATGGTTGGCTACATTAAATGTAACCATAGTGGCATGGGGCTATATTTTCATGGTTTGATCATTTAGTTATTAGTATTTTATTGTATTTTTGAATATATTATCATGGTGGACTTGGTTGACGTAATTTCTATATAGTCATTTGATTTATTAAATTGATGGCAATGTTGTCATAGAGAATGTATGTCATGTTGGCTGTATGTTCATCTGGTTGTTTTGTCATCGTGGACTCTAAGGGTCATGATGCAATACTGTCGTTAAGTTTATCATTCTTATGGTAACCGATATTGCCATCATGGCTTATTTGTCTGAGTATCAATATTGTTAAGTTAGCTATCTTATTGTAATAGGTATTTTTTTTCCTTTTGGTATATTTCCTGATGGCTTACTAGGAATTTTTGGCAAGATTAGCATGGTGATTTAGGGTTCACAACCCAATGTTATTTTGGACATTTTTTCATGGGAATAACATTTTAATCGGTAACTTACATTGTTAAAGTTTCTATATTTCATGCAAGCTACATTGTAATGATGGACGATATAAGGATGGCGGGTGCTTGTTTTATGTTCAATATAATCCGTCCTGGATACATTATCTTGGTCGCTATATCAACTTGATGTGCTTATTGCTACGGTCAATTTCGTCGTTGGGATGTTATTTTGTTTTCCCTACAATTTGGTTGTGATTATATGAAAAACAAGATAATCTTTCTATGAACGGCTATATTTGGCATCTTGTGTGTATTCCTCTGGATATCTATCATCATGTAACTTACTCTGTCATGCTTTTAAACGGGATGGTGATTATGTGAAAATGGTGATTACATTATCATCATTAAATATTATTGAATATTGTAACTATTTAGCAATGGCAATATCTTTTTTGATCATTCTGGTATGTTGACTTCATTTTGATAGTAGTTATATTGGTAGGCAGGTACTTTTCATGGTGCTGACATTGTTTTATGGGCTGTTCTGTCAGGCTGCTGTTTAGTTTGATAAATTCTGTTTTGGACGCTATTGTCTCCTGGACCACTATATACGTTAGGAGGCTACATGTTTTCTATGATCCGAAAGCGATATTTGGTCTCTGTATTTACATTGTCAGGTGGCTATATTGACGATGTGAAATATTCTGAATGTTTTCTATTTATGTTACGTTGACTATATGTTTTATCAGTTATATTGCCATGGTTAGCTTTGTTGTTTTAGTAGAAGATATTTGTTTGTTGTGACTATACTTTTTATTGGCTAAGTGTCTTGGGAAATTATGTTGATATGGATGATATATTTCATTGATACTTTTAGGTAATTGTAAATATTTTTTTCAAGTTTACTCGCATATCATAGTGATTGGATTCATATATTAACATTATTGTTATTGTGGCTGTACAATGATGGTGGCTATATGTCGTTTGATGCGTTTTCAATGTTACTATTTAGTGAACATGATAATGTCAGTGTAGCTTGTACTTTTACTGGGAAAAACTTTCATAGTGACGCAATTGTCATTTTGAAATAATTCGTTTAGGCTATCATCTATTTGTGTTACATTGATATGTTTTGTATATCGTCACCTTGGCTATATTGGAAGGTGATTTTTTTATAGGTGGTATATTGGCCATTTTTTAATCATGCATATTCTGTTATAAGCGGATATATTATCATTGGATACCCATATCAGTATGAGTGAACTATATTGGTTATGGCGACTATATTGTCATTATGACTGTAATCTTATGACAACAATATAGGTATACACTGATTATATAGGCTACATGTAAAGGACAATCAACCCCCTTCGTAATATAAGAAGAAAAACAAATAAGCCATCTTTGCAATATATTCAGTTAAACTAATATTGCCACCATGGCAATATTGTTAATTTACCATATCAATTTAATCTTAATATGAATATAAACTCCATGGCCATATAGAACACGATGACAATACAACCACCAAGACAATAAAGGACACCATGACATTCATTATGAACAATTATAGCCAACAATTCAACATAATCAATATGACAGTATAGATAATATGGCATCAGTCACCATGACCCGATATTACACACAAGTGGCTATATAATCGATATAACAAACTGATTATATTATGAAAATTTAGCCACTCTCCACTATGGCTTCCTTTTCAATATAACCATAATATTTAATAACTTATGCAATGACATTCCTGAAACCATAACAATCTATCAATGTCACAACATGCAAGTCCATAAAATTTTAATCGTAATGAGATCTCTTTTATATTGAATAAAGCCTCAAGGGCTTAACCAACTCCAATATAAAGATGCCGTTGAAATGTAAGTCACATGACATTTTAACCATCATGCTGAAGTAGACCAATGACAATAAAGTTACTTTGGCAAGATATCCAACATGATATCATTGTCTAATAACAATTTAGTCAAAATGCCAATATTTAGTTACAGAATGTTATAGTTTAATGATAATGTATCCTCTTACGACAAAAAAAGATCATAGTGTAAAAAAAATGCCCAAATTTTAAAAGTGAAAATGTTTGAGAGTTTTCATTAAATTTACATTTACAATACCCATTAAGTTTTCTTGGAAAAAAATTATAAAGTCAGAAAATTTCAATTTTGTATTGTAAAACTTTTACAAAAATAATCCGAAAAAAAAAAATTTCCCCATAAAAATTTTAGCCAACAAGTTGATATAGCGGACCAAAGATAATGTACCCAAGGACGCCATTTTTTTTGAAAAAGAAGAATACAACCACCTTCCCCAATTTTTCCCCTTTGAAAATTTGTAGCGACCTTAAAAATAAAAGTAACCCTTGACTTTGTAGTACTTTGAAAAAAATTCCCAATTGAAAAAATCCACAAACAGAGTTTAGCTGCTAAAACACTTTTTCGCTTTTTCCTTTTATCCCCAAAATTTGTTATTATTGCCCATCATTGAAAATATACCGCCGGGAAAAGGGTTTTTTATTCCAAAAATTCGAAATATACTTTCTGACAAAAATTCCCAAACAGGGAAAAAGTCATTTAACCCCCTTGTTATATAAAAAAAATGAAAAAATTACCCATTTTGGGGATACCCGGGTTTTTAACAATACCCCCTCTATGGTTTTTAAGTTGGGCATAAAAATTTTTTATTTCTTAACGCCCAATGTAGCCAACTTTGACTTTATGGGTTAAACTTTGGGCCCAATAAAAAAACCACCGTGCCAAAAAACAGCGAAAAAATGACGGCCCGTTCTGGGGGAAAAATTTTTCCCTTTAAAATTTGGGGACAAAATTTTATATAAAATTTATAAAATATTTTCAAAAATAGTCCCCAGGGGAAAAATTTATAATCAAAATGAAAATATAATGCCATAAATTAAAAAGGTTTCCTTCCATGAAAATATAGCCCCCTAACTTTTTGGTTTCCTTTCCCAAATTTTAAGAAAAAAGTAATAAAAGATTTACCATGAAGGTACTGAAACCATAACCTTTTAGCATTTTTGGGCCCAAATTGTAGTCAGTGATAAGTTAATCAAAAATGAAAATTTTTCTTCTATTAATGGTATTTCCTAAAGGGGTTAAATCAAAAACCATTAAAAAAGGGGTTCTACGAAAATTACACCCAATTTTTGACTTTATAAAAATCAGGTTTTAAAAAAATGTCACCTGACTATAAAAGTTATCTTTGCCAATATAGCCACGGGACATTTTTTGGTTTAATTTTAAATTAGTCGCTATGACAAAAATTGAGTCCCAAAAAAAATATATTTTTCATGTTTAATATTTCTTTTTTTGAAAAAAGTTTTGGCAAGGGGCAAAATTTTGACAAAATTTCCCCCTAAAACATGTTCACCTTCCCTTTTATAGCTAAGGGCGATTTCTTTAAAACCCAAATTTTAATTTGGAAAAAGTAAAATAGCCAAATTTAAAAACGGGATGGGTAAAAGGGAAAATTTCGGCCCCCTTTTGTAAAATTTTCCCCCTTGCCCACATAGCCAAGGGGAAACCCCAAAGCCATATTAAAAAAAAGAGCAACTTTGGGAAAATTCAGGAAAACGAGAATTTAGCCCCTTTAAATTTTTCCACCCAACATGATAAAAATTCCGAAAAAATTAAAAACACTTGTTTTTTGGGTCCCCTTTTTTTTAAAAAAAACCTTACAATGACTATCTAAATATCACGAAAAAAATTGGCCCCATTCAAATGTTCCCAGGAAAATCGGGCCCAAATTAAAAAATTATTTTTAAGCCCGGGGCGTAAATTTCAATTTCACTAAAACCCTTTTAGCTAAAAGGGGATCTTTCAAACTGATGTGACATTTCGTCAAAAAAGCAAAAAAGAAATTTACTTATAAATTTTCACTATGGCAGTTTAATCCCAGGGAAAATATAGATCCCTGAAAAAATTTATTTCGTTTTTGGGAATCTTAGAAAAATTTTTGGGCCCGGGCAGGAAAAACATAGTCCCCTATGAAAAAAAATAGCGACCAAGACAGGAAAAACCCATTATAAATAGAAAATTTTCCGGTTTTGAAAATAAAACCCAAAATTTTAAAAATTCATGAAACTAAAAACCCAAAAAACATTTAGATGTCATGAAAATTTTAGTAAAACCTTTGACAAAATTTTTAATAATGAAATATCATGGGCCCATTAAATTTTATTTTTACCATAATCTTGGACCAATCTGATCAAAAAAATCACCCGGTTTGGGACATAAACAATATCACAGTTTTAAAAACCTTTTGACAAAATAAGGGACATGTTGATATGATATCCGACACATTTAAAAAATTAACCGAAAAAGCCGCCTTTTTGAATTTTAATTTGTTACATAAATCTATAATCAAAAACCAATTTTGGGAGGAAAGAAAACCAAATATATAAAAACCGAAAAAATTTAAATTTCAAAAGCAATATACCATAAACCCCCTTTTTTAAATAGGGGACCAATGTAAGGTTGCAAACATTGTTTTGAGAAAAAACAAAACCAGCCACCCATGCCAATTTTCTTTCACCAGACAATAAGTCCCATGAAAAAATTAAAAAAAGGGGTTTTGAAAAATGTACTGCCAGGAAAAAATTAATTCAAAAAAAAAAAATTTTACCCAAAAAATACCCCAAAAAGAGTTTAGCTGCTAGGCGAAAATTTCACCTTTCCAATTCCTAAAATGTTTTTTATACCCAATCAGGGCAAATATATAAACAAAAAAAAATATTTCATCACAAGGGTTTAGAAAACCCTTGACAATGTACTACTCTGACAATAAAAGGAAAACATTAAAAAAACCCCCCCTTTAAAATATAAAAAAAAAATAAACAAATAGCCTCATTGGCAATAGGGTTTTAACTAAACAATTATGCCTTCATGGCAATATAGAAACCCAAACCCAATTTACCAAAATGGCAATATGATTCCCAAAAATTTAATTTTCCCAAAGGGAAAAATTTTTAAGTCAATTGCCCCTTATAGTCCCGATGAAAATTCGACACCTAAAACAATCCCGGGGAAAACATAAAAATACAGTTTTCTAAGAAAAATTTGCCACAAATTTGAAAAAGGTTAAAAAGGGACAATTTAGAAAATTTATGGCAACACAATCACGATGACAATATACTCGGAAATGTTATATAATCGTCATAATAAAATGATTCTTCCATGAAAATATAGTCACCCTGCCACTATGGCTTCCATTGCAATATAGCCACAATAACAAAACATTCACCACGAAAGTACTGAAACCATAGCAATATAGCATATTATGACAATGTAGTCACTTGATCATTTAATGAAAAAGAAAAATCTCGCTTTTATTATGGTATAACCTCAGGGACAAAATTTTATACACCATTAAAAAGCTGCCATGAAAATACAGTCACTATGACATAAATATCATGATAATATAGTGACCATGGCAATATAGCCACTCTGAGATTATAGTCACTATGATAATATAGTCGCTATTAGAATACTGTCACCTTAATAATAAAGTTATCAAAATGATATATCGCTTGTGACAAAATATGAATGATTTGAAAATGACAGTATAGCACCTATAAAAAGATCACCTTATCACTATAGTCAAGGTGACGATATATACATAATAGCAACGTAAAGAAAAAGAGATGATAACCAAAACGACGGTATGTTCATAATGACAATACTGCAACTATGAAAATATGTTCCCCACGATTCCCCAGCTTCACTGATAATGAAGCCATCTTCACAAAAACAATACTACTGAAAAAATAGCAAACGACTATACAGCCATCAAGACAGTACAGTCACCATGACAATAATCTCTCGATATAAATCAACCGCCAAGACATTAGCGTCACCTTGATAATGAATATACAATGAGTACATGAACATCATGAAGATGTAGCGTCCATATAAATATATTTGTCGTGAAAATATAGCCTCCATATGAATATCTTTAAAGTGACAGTTTCGCCATTCTGATAATATAGTCAAGGCGCTTATATATTCACCATAACAATAAAGCCACCATGATCATATAAATGATATGACAATATAGTCAAAGCAACAATAAACGCATTTATAAATAATATCCATTCTGAGAATACAGCCACATAAAAATATAGATACTGTGACAAAATAGTCATTTTTGGATCATAGCAAACATATAGCGTCCAAGAGAATATAGTCTCTATGACAAAATAGCGAAGAAGACAGGATTTATCATCACAAAACAGTCACCTTGACAGTATAGCCAATAAAACAGTGGAACAACAATGAAAATTAACTTACCATAACAATATAGCTTACATGAAAATATAGTTACTATGACAAATTCATTACAATGAAATACAAACGATATCACATTATGGTTTCGATAATCATATACCAATCATGATCATATAAGATAAAACCTTCAAAACAAACTAAGGGTAGCGACAACGCAGGGAGGAATGCCTACAACCTAGCTCTGAAAGACGATAGCAGCTCCGTACACGTCGGTAGCTGGTGCGCGACTGTCATCAGGTGATTACATTTTCATGATATGCTATATTGTCATGGTTTCAGTACTGTCGTAGTGAATGTATTATTATGTTAGCTATATTGCAGTGGCAGGGTGGCTAAATTTTCATGGTAGGATAATTTTTTATCGCGGTTATATTGCATTTGTGATAATACTGTCATGGTGACTGTGTTCCAGTAATATCTATATTATCATTTAATTTGTTGAAGCGATTGCAATATTGTCGTAGAGACTCTAATGTCATGTTGCTTGTTTTGTCATGATGGTTGCATGTCATCTTGACTATATAGTCATGTTGGTTATATTCGAGTTATGATTACGTCGTTATGGTAACTATATTGCCATGGCGACTATATTGATAGGTGACTTCATTGCCATGATAACTATTTTTCATTTTTGTTATAATGTAAGGAGGTGACTGTCTTTTCATATTGAATGTATTATCAGGGTAGCTATATTGTTAAGTTAGGTATATCATTGTGGTGCTTATTTCCTTTTTCTAGTGGTATATTGCCATGTTGCCTAGACTAACATTTTGGCGATATTGGCATGGTGATATATTGTCTTAGCAAATAAACTGTTATTGTGGATATGTTCCATGGGATTTTATTATCATAATAGCTACATTGTCAATGTTACTATATTTTCATGGTAGCTCCATTGTCATGGTGGCGATATTGCCAATGGTGATGTATTGTTATTTTCAATATAATGCCATGCTAACTACATTATCTTGGTCGCTATATTTACTTGATGGCTATATTGCTATGGTTAATTTTGTCGTTAGAGATATATTTTGTCATTAACTACAATTCTGTTTTAATCATATGATCATGATAACAATATTTTCATGGCGGCTTATTTGGTAATGTGAGTGCAAGTGTATGGGTATCATATTATCATGTCACTATATTGTCATGGTTTTTATACTGTGATGGTGTTTATGTAAGCCTCCTGATGATAATATTGAGATTGATATATGATTATGGTAACTAAATTGTAATGGCGATTATATTTCATTGTGACAATTTTGTCATGTTGCCTGTATTTTCATGGTAGCTATATTGTTATGGCAGGTACATTTTCATTGTTGTTTCATTGTTTTATCGGCTATACTGTCAAGGTGACTATATCTTAATTAAAAATCTTGTCTTGGTCGCTATTTTGTCATGGACAATATATTGTCCTGGAGCTTATATGTTTGCTATGATCCGAACGAGAGTATTTTGTCAAAGCATCAATATTGTTAGGTGCTTATATTGCCATAATGAATATAATTTGAAGGCTTCCTTATTGTTGTGTTCACTGTATTGTCATATCACTTATATGATCAGGGCGATATTGTTATAGCGAATATATTGCTGTCTTGACTATATTATCATATTGGCTAAATTGTCATGGTAAGTATGTTGATATGGAAGCCTTATTTTCATGATGTTTATATTGTCCGTGAATTATATCGTGACATTATATAGACTTCAAGGACAATATAGTCTCTGTGAAAAAACAGTGACTCAGGCATGATTTATCATCATGATATGATCATAACATTATACCTGTCATTGAATTTTAGTCAACATGACAAAATCATCATAATGAAATAAAACATTACAATATAGTTACCATAATCATACACCAATCATGATTATATAATCAGCAGGTTGACATAAACAACATCATAGTGTAAAAACGATGACAATTTAAGTGACATGATAAGATGATATCCATTCACTTACACTTACAATACCACTTAAGTTTTCATGAAAATATTATCATGATCATATAATCACAACAGTATTGTCACTAATTACAAAATATATCCCGAAAGACAAAATTAACCATAACAATATAGCCAACAAGTTGATATAGCGACCAAGATAATGTAGCCAGGACGGCATTATATTGAAAGTAAGAATACAACCACCATGCCAATGTCTTCACCATGACAATGTAGCGACCATGAAAATATAGTAACCTTGACTTTGTAGCTACATTGATAAAATATACAATTGAAAAATATCCACAACAAGAGTTTAGCTGCTAAAACACTATATCGCTATGCCAATATCGCCAAAATGTTATTATTGCCATCATGATAATATACCGCCAGAAAAGAAATATATATACCCAATACTCGACAATATAGCTATTCTGACAATATTGCCAACATGAAAAGACAGTAACCTCCTTGTTATATAACAAAAAATGACAAATAGCCATATGGCGATATCGGAATTTAACAATACAGCCACTATGGTAATATAGTTAGCATAACAATGTGATCTTAACGACAATGTAGCCAACATGACTATATAGTCACGTTGACAATACAACCACCGTGACAATACAGAGAACATGACCGGACCGTCTCTAAGACAATATTGCCATCAATTTGACAAATTATATGACAATATAGATATTATGGCAACATAGTCACCATGACAATATACTCAGAAATGCAATATAATCGCCATGATAAAATGATCCTACCATGAAAATATAGCCACCTAACATTTTGGTTTCCATTCCAATGTAGAAACAGTAATAAAAGATTTACCATGAAGGTACTGAAACCATAACAGTATAGCATATCATGGCAATGTAGTCAGCTGATAAGTTAATCAAAATGACAATTTCTCTTCTATAATGGTATATCCTCAAGGGCAATATCAACACCATTAAAAAAGCTTCTACGAAAATACAGCCATTATGACATTATAAAAATCATGATAAAAAAGTCACCATGACTATATAGTTATCTTGCCAATATAGCCACTGTGACATTATTGTCATAATGATAATATAGTCGCTATGACAATATTGTCACCATAAAGATATAGTTATCATGATAATATTTCGCTTATGACAAAGTATGCAAGAGCTAAATAATGACAACATATCACCTATACAAAGATCACCTTGCCAATATAGCTAAGGTGACGATATATACATTATAGCAATGTAACTAGAATGAGTAGATAGCCAAAATGACGGTATGGTCATAATGACAATACTGCCACTATGAAAATATGTTCCCCATGACACTATAGCTACACTGGCAACAAAGCCATATTAACAAAAGAGCAACATTGAAAATACAGGAAACGAGAATATAGCCACCATTATATTTCAGCCAACATGATAATAATGTCACGATACAAATCATCACCATGTCATTAGTCACCTTGATAATAAACTTACAATGACTATCTAAATATCACGAAAATATAGCCTCCATGTCAACATGTCTGCCATGATAATCTGGCCATTATGATTATATAGTCATGACGTCAATTTATTCACTATAACAATATAGCTACAGTGATCATATAACTGATGTGACACTACAGTCAAAGAAGCAAAAAAGAAATATACAAATCATATTCACTATGGCAGTATAACTACATGACAATATAGATACTGTGACAAATAGTCGCTTTTGAATCATAGCAAACATATAGCCGGCAGGACAACATAGTCTCTATGACAAAATAGCGACCAAGACAGGATATATCATTATAATATAGACACCTTAACAGTATAGACCATAAAACAATGTAACAATCATGAAACTGTAACTGCCAAAACATTATAGATGTCATGAAATTTTAGTCAACATGACAAAATTATCATAATGAAATATCATCGGCATTACAATGTAGTTACCATAATCTTAGACCAATCATGATCATATAATCAGCAGGTTGACATAAACAATATCACAGTATAAAAACCATGACAGTATAAGTGACATGTTGATATGATATCCAGACACACTTAAAATACCGAAGAAGCCGCCATGAATATATTGTTATCATGATCATATAATCACAACAATATTGTAGGTAGTAACAAATATATCCCAACGACAAAATTAATTCTAGCAATATAGCCATCAACTTATTATAGCGACCAATGTAATGTTGCGAACATTGTTTTGAGAATTACAATACAGCCACCATGCCAATGTCGTCACCATGACAATATAGCTACCATGAAAATATAGTAACGTTGATAATGTAGCTGCCATGGCAAAATATTCAAGATAGAAAATACCCAAAAGATAGCCACAACAAGAGTTTAGCTGCTAAGACGATATATCACCATGCCAATATCTATAAAATGTTAGTATAGCCATCATGGCAATATATCAACAGAAAAAAATACTCATCACAACGATATAGCTAACTTGACAATGTACTACTCTGACAATATAGGTAACATTAAAGACAGCCACCTCCTTGAAATATAAAAGAAAAAAAATGACAAATAGCCATCATGGCAATATGGTAACTAAACAATATGGCCATCATGGCAATATGGTAACCAAACAATATAGCCATCATGGCAATATGATTACCATAGCAATATATTCTTAATGGCAATATAGTCACATTGTCCTTATAGTCACGATGACAATACGACTACCATGACAATACAGAAAACATCAAAATACAGTCTCTAAGACAATATTGCCACTCATTAAACAAGTTAAATGACAACACTAATTAAACAAGTTAAATGACAATTTAGGTATTATGGCAACACAATCACGATGACAATATACTCGGAAATGTTATATAATCGTCATAATAAAATGATTCTACCATGAAAATATAGTCACCCTGCCACTATGGCTTCCATTGCAATATAGCCACAATAACAAAACATTCACCACGACAGTACTGAAACCATAACAATATAGCATATCATGACAATGTAGTCACTTGATCATTTAATGAAAAAGAAAAATCTCGCTTTTATTATGGTATAACCTCAGGGACAAAATTTTATACACCATTAAAAAGCTGCCATGAAAATACAGTCACTATGACATAAATATCATGATAATATAGTGACCATGGCAATATAGCCAATCTGAGATTATAGTCACTATGATAATATAGTCGCTATTAGAATACTGTCACCTTAATAATAAAGTTATCAAAATGATATATCGCTTGTGACAAAATATGAATGATTTGAAAATGACAGTATAGCACCTATAAAAAGATCACCTTGTCACTATAGTCAAGGTGACGATATATACATAATAGCAACGTAAAGAAAAAGAGATGATAACCAAAACGACGGTATGTTCATAATGACAATACTGCAACTATGAAAATATGTTCCCCACGATTCTCCAGCTTCACTGACAATGAAGCCATCTTCACAAAAACAATACTACTGAAAAAATAGCAAACGACTATACAGCCATCAAGACAGTACAGTCACCATGACAATAATCTCTCGATATAAATCAACCGCCAAGACATTAGCGTCACCTTGATAATGAATATACAATGAGTACATGAACATCATGAAAATGTAGCGTCCATATAAATATATTTGTCGTGAAAATATAGCCTCCATATGAATATCTTTAAAGTGACAGTTTCGCCATTCTGATAATATAGTCAAGGCGCTTATATATTCACTCCAACAATAAAGCCACCATGATCATATAAATGATATGACAATATAGTCAAAGCAACAATAAACGCATTTATAAATTATATCCATTATGAGAATACAGCCACATAAAAATATACATACTGTGACAAAATAGTCATTTTTGGATCATAGCAAACATATAGCGTCCAAGAGAATATAGTCTCTATGACAAAATAGCGAAGAAGACTGGATTTATCATCACAATACAGTCACCTTGACAGTATAGCCAATAAAACAGTGGAACAACCATGAAAATGAACTTACCATAACAATATAGCTTACATGAAAATATAGTTACTATGACAAATTCATTACAATGAAATACAAACGATATCACATTATGGTGTCGATAATCATACACCAATCATGATCATATAAGATAAAACCTTCAAAACAAAGTAAGGGTAGCGACAACTCAGGGAGGAATACCTATAACCTAGCTCTGAAAGACGATAGCAGCTCCGTACACGTCGGTAGCTGGTGCGCGACTGTCATCAGGTGACTACATTGTCATGATATGCTATATTGTCATGGTTTCAGTACTGTCGTAGTGAATGTATTATTATGTTAGCTATATTGCAGTGGCAGAATGGCTAAATTTTCATGGTAGGATAATTTTTTATCGCGGTTATATTGCATTTGTGATAATACTGTCATGGTGACTGTGTTCCAGTAATATCTATATTATCATTTAATTTGTTGAAGCGATTGCAATATTGTCGTAGAGACTCTAATGTCATGTTGCTTATATTATCATGATGGTTGCATGTCATCTTGACTATATAGTCATGTTGGTTATATTCCAGTTATTATTACATGGTTATGATAACTATATTGAAATGGCGACTATATTGATAGGTGACTTCATTGCCATGATAACTATTTTTCATTTTTGTTATACTGTAAGGAGGTTACTGTCTTTTCATATTGAATATATTATCAGGGTAGCTATATTGTTAAGTTAGGTATATCATTGTGGTGCTTATTTCCTTTTTCTAGTGGTATATTGCCACGTTGCCTAGACTAACATTTTGGCGACATTAGCATGGTGATATATTGTCTTAGCAAATAAACTGTTATTGTGGATATGTTCCATGGGATTTTATTGTCATAGTAGCTACATTGTCAATGTTACTATATTTTCATGGTAGCTCCATTGTCATGGTGTCGATATTGCCAATGTGGATGTATTGTTATTTTCAATATAATGCCATGCTAACTACATTATCTTGGTCGCTATATTTACTTGATGGCTATATTGCTATGGTTAATTTTGTCGTTAGGGATATATTTTGTCATTAACTACAATTCTGTTTTAATCATATGATCATGATAACAATATTTTCATGGCGGCTTATTTGTTAATGTGAGTGCAAGTGTATGGATATCATATTATCAGGTCACTATATTGTCATGGTTTTTATACTGTGATGGTGTTTATGTCAGCCTCCTGATGATACTATCATGATTGATATATGATTATGGTAACTAAATTGTAATGGCGATTATATTTCATTGTGACAATTTTGTCATGTTGCCTGCATTTTCATGGTAGCTATATTGTTATGGCAGGTACATTTTCATTGTTGTTTCATTGTTTTATCGGCTATGCTGTCAAGGTGACTATATCTTAATTAAAAATCTTGTCTTGGTCGCTATTTTGTCATGGACAATATATTGTCCTGGAGCTTATATGTTTGCTATGATCCGAAAGAGACTGTTATCTCACAGCATCAATATTGTCAGGTGCTTATATTGCCATAATGAATATAATTTGAAGGCTTCCTTATTGTTGTGTTCACTGTATTGTCATATCACTTATATGATCAGGGCTATATTGTTATAGCGAATATATTGCCGTCTTGACTATATTATCATATTGGCTAAATTGTCATGGTAAGTATGTTGATATGGAAGCCTTATTTTCATGATGTTTATATAGTCCGTGAATTATATCGTGACATTATTGTCATAGTGGCTGTACTTTCATGGTGGCTATATTGTCGTTTCTTGTATTTTCACTGTTACTCTTTTGTGAAGATTGCTTTATTGTCATTGTACCTATAGTGTCATGGGGGATATATTTTCATAGCAGCAGTATTGTCATTATGAACATACCGTCATTTTGGCTATCTACTCATTTTGGTTATATTGCGAAGATTTACATATCGTCACCTTGGCTATATTGTCAAGGTGATCTATTTTATAGTTGCTATGTTGTCATTTTGTTTAGTCATGCATATTTTTTCATAAGCGATACATTATCGTGATAACTTTACTATTAAGGTGACAGTATATTGTCATTGTGACAATGTTGACAATATGACTATAATCTCTTAGTGGCTATATTGCTAAGATAACTATACTGTCATTGTGACTATTTCATGATGATGGTTATAATGACAGTTTGAATTCATTTTCATTGTAGCATATTTAATGGTGTTGATTTTTCCCCTTGAAATAAAAACGAAAATTTCTTTTTTTTTAAATTATCATGTGAATATATTGCCATGATATGCGATATTGCTATAGTTTCATTACTGTCATGTTGAATGTATATTATGTTGGTTACATTACAATTAAAGTCATAGTGGCAGGGTAACTATATTTTCATGGTTGGATCATTTTGTTATGACGATTTTATTGTATTTGTGAGTATATTCTCATGGTTACTGTGTTGCCGTAATTTCTATATTGTCCTGGATACTACATATCCTGAAATCTATATTGTCATACCAGTTATATGATCATGGTAGCTTTATTGTCATAGTGAATATCTTGTCGTCATGACTATATTATCATAATGGTTATATTGGCATAGGAAATATGTTAACATGAGGGCTATATTTTCATGATATTCATAAAGTCATTGAAAGATTACTTTCAAGGTGACTCTAATAGCCTGGCGATTGATGTATATCGTGACATTATTGTCACGATAGCTGAATTGTCATGGTGGCTATATTGTCGTTTCCTGTATTTTCAATGTTACTCTTTGTGAAGATTAATTTATTGTCATTGTAGCTATAGTGTAATGGGGAATATATTGAACTCGTAGCAGTATTGTCATTATTAACATATCGTCATGTTAGCTATCTGCTCATTTTGGTTACATTGCTAAGATTTACATATCGTCACCTTGGCTATATTGGTAAGGTGATCTCTTTATAGTTGCTATATTGTCATTTTTTTTAATCACGTATGTTTTGTCATGAGTGATACATTATCTTGATAACTATATCATTAAAGTGACAGTATATTGTCATGGTGACTATATTGTCATTATGACTACAATCTCCTAGTGGCTATATTGATAATATAACTACATATGACTACATTTTCATTGTAGCTTATTTAATGGTGTTGATTTACCCATGGAGATATATCATTATAAAAACAGATATTTCATTTTATTTAAATTATGAGGTGAATACGTTGTCATGATATGCTATATTGTTATAGTTTCAGTACTGTCATGGTGAATGTATATTATGTTGGCTACATTACAATGGAAGCCATAGTGGCAGGGTGGCTATATTCTCATGGTTTGATCATTTTGTTATTAGAATTTTATTGTATTTTTGAATATATTGTCACGGCGACTGTGCTGCCATTATTTCTATATTGTCATTTGATTTATTAGATTGATGGCAATATTGTCATAGAGACTGTAATGTCATGTTGCCTCTATGGTCATCATGGTTGTCTTGTTATCGTGACTCTATTGTCATGATAGATATACTGTCGTTAAGATTACATTCTTATGGTAACTATATTGCCATCATGGCTCTTTGTCAGAGTTTCTATATTGTTAAGTTAGCTATCTTATTGGGGTGGGTATTTTTTTTTCTTTTGGTATATTGCCATGATGGCTATACTAGAATTTTGGCAAGATTAGCATGGTGATATAGTGTTCGCAGCCCAACTGTTGTTTTCGACATTTTTTCATGGGAATACATTATCATGGTACCTACATTGTCAAGGTTACTATATTTCATGCAAGCTACATTGTAAAGATGACGATATTGGCATGGCGGGTGTATTCTTATGTTCAATAAACGCCATCCTGGCTACATTATCTTGGTCGCTATATCAACTTGATGGCTATATTGCTACAGTCAATTTCATCGTTGGGGATGTATTTTGTCTCTAAGTACAATTTGGTTGTGATTATATGATCATGATAATATTTCTATGACGGCTTACTTGGCATCTTGAGTGTATTCCTCTGGATATCATATCATCATGTAACTTAGTCTGTCATGCTTTTAAACGGTGATGGTGCTTATGTGAAAATGCTGATTACATTATCATCATTAATGTATGATCATTGTAACTACATAGCAATGGCAATATCTTTTTTGATCATTTTGGTATGTTGACTTGATTTTGATAGTAGTTATATTGGTATGGCAGGTACAGTTTCATGGTTCTGACATTGTTTTATGGGCTATACTGTCAAGGCGGCTGTATAGTATTGATAAATTCTGTTTTGGACGCTATTGTCTCCTGGACACTATATACTTTAGAGGCTATATGTTTCCTATGATTCGAAAGCGACTATTTTGTCACGGTATCTATATTGTCAGGTGGCTATATTGACGTTGTGAACATATTCTGAATGTTTCTTTAATGTTGCGTTGACTATATTGTTATATCAGTTATATTGCCATGGTGACTTTGTTGTTATATTGAATATATTGTAGTTGTGACTATACTATCATAATGGCTACATTGTCATGGGAAATATGTTGATATGGATTCTATATTCTCATGATACTTTTATGGTAATTGTAAGAATTTTTCAAGTTTACTCTAATATCACAGTGATTGATTTATGTTGTAACATTATTGTTATCGTGGCTGTACAATCATGGTGGCTATATTGTCGTTTGATCCGTTTTCAATGTTACTATTTAGTGAATATGGCTTTAATGTTAGTGTAGCTATACTTTCATTGAGAACAAATTTTCATAGTGACGCAATTGTCATTATGAAATAAAGTCATTTCCGCTATCTTCTAATTTGGTTTACATTGCTATGTTATATATATCGTCACCTTGGTTATATTGGGAAGGTGATTTTTTTTATAGATGGTATATTGTCATTTTTTAAGCGTGCACTTTCTGTTATAAGCGATATATTATCATGATACCCATATCATTAAGGTGAAAATATTGGCATGGCGACTATATTGTCCTTATGATTGTAATCTTATGATAACAATATACTTACCCTGATATATGGGCAACATGAAAAGACAATCACCCCCTTGTAATATAACAAAAAAATAACAAAGAGCCATCATGGCAATATATTCATTTAACAATATAGCCACCATGGCAATATAGTTACCGTATCAATATAATCTTAATGGAAATATAGCTACCATGACCATATAGACACGATGACAATACGACCACCAAGACAATACAGGAACCATGACATTACATTATGACAATATAGCCACCAATTCAACAAATCAGATGACAGTATAGATATTATGGCAACAGTCACCATGACAATATACACAAGAGTGGAATATAATCGACATAACAAAATGATTATATCATGAAAATATAGCCACTCTGCCACTATGGCTTCCATTGGAATATAGCCAACATAATAATACATATACAATATAGCATATCACGACAATGTAGTCCCCTAATGATTTAATCAAAATGAGAATTCGTTTTATAATTATACATCCTCAAGGGCAAACCCAACACCAATATAAAAGCTACCGTGAAAATGTAGCCACCATGACATTATAACAATCATGATGAAATAGACACCATGACAATAAAGTTAATTTGGCAAGATATCCAACATGATATCATTGTCGTAATGACAATATTGTTAACTGCCAATATATAGTAACCGAAATGTTATAGTTATCATGATAATGTATCACTTACGACAAAAAATGCATGATTAAAACAATGAAAATATAGCAACAGTAAAAAAAGATCACGTTGCTAATATAGTCAAGGTGATGATATATATATGATAGAAATGTAACTAAAATAAGGAGATGGCCAAAATGACAGTATGTTCATAATGACAATAATTTCACTATACAAATATATTCTCCATGACACTACAGGTACACTGACAGTAAAGCTATCTTCACAAAAGCGTAAAATCAAAATATAGCAAACTACAATATAGCCACCATGACAATACATCCATCTTGACAATAATATCACGATATAACTCAATCACCAGGACAATAGAGTCACCTTGACAGTAATCTTACAATGACTTTATAAATATCACGAAAATATAGCCCCCATGTCAAGATATTTGGTATGACAATATGAAAATATAGTCACAATGACAATCAATTCAATATGACAATAAAGCTACCATGATCATATAAGTGATATGACAATATAATCAAAGCAAAAATATAGAAACATTCAACTTATATTCACAATGGCAATATAACCACCTGACAATATAGATACTGTTAATAGATAGTCGTTTTCGGATCATAGCAAAAATATAGACTCCAGGACAATATAGTCTCTGTGAAAAAACAGTGACTCAGACAGGATTTATCATCATGATGTGGTCCTAACAATATAGCTGTCATGGAATTGTTGTCAACATGACAAAATTATCACAATGAAATAAACGACATTACAATATAGTTACCATAATCATACACACATCATTATTATATAATCAGCAGGTTGACATAAACAAGATCATAGTTTAAAAACCATGACAATTTAAGTGACATGATGAGTTGATATCCATTCTCTTAAACTTACAATACCACATAAGTTTTCATGAAAATTTATCATGATCATATAATCACAACAGTATTGTCACTAATTACAAAATATATCCCGAAAGACAAAATTAACCATAACAATATAGCCATCAAATTGATATAGCGACCAAGATAATGTAGCCAGGACGGCATCATATTGAAAGTAAGAATACAGCCAATGTCTTCACAATGACAATGTAGCTACCAATAGAATATAGTAACCCTGACTATGTAGCTACTATGATAAAATATAGAATTGAAAAATATCCACAACAAGAGTTTAGCTGCTTAAACATTATATCGCCATGCCAATATCGCGAAAATGTTATTATTACCATCATGATAATATACCGCCAGAAAAGAAATATATATATACCCAATACTCGACAATATAGCTATTCTGACAATATTGCCAACATGAAAAGACAGTCACCTCCTTGTTATAAAACAAAAATGACAAATAGCCATCATGGCGATATAGTGATTTAACAATACAGACACTACGGTAATATAGTTACCATAACAATGTGATCATAGTGACAATGTAGCCAACATGACTATATAGTCACGTTGACAATACAACCACCGTGACAATACAGATAACATGACAGTACCGTCTCTAAAACAATATTGCCATCGCTTTGACCAATTATATGACAATATAGATATTATGGCAACATAGTCACCATGACAATATACTCAGAAATGCAATATAATCGCCATGATAAAATTATCCTACCATGAAAATATAGCCACCTACCATTTTGGTTTTCATTGCAATGTAGAAACAGTAATAAAAGATTTACCATGACAGTACTGAAACCATAACAGTATAGCATATCATGTCGATGTAGTCACCAAATAATTTAATCAAAATGACAATTTCTCTTCTATAATGGTATATCCTCAAGGGCAATATCAACTTCATTAAAAAAGCTTCTACGAAAATACAGTCATTATGACATTATAAAAATCATGATAAAAAAGTCACCATGACAATATAGTTATCTTGGCAATATAGCCACTGTGACATTATATTCATTATGATAATATAGTCGCTATGACAATATTGTCACCATAAAAATATAATTATCATGATAATATTTCGCTTATGGCAAAGTATGCAAGAGTTAAATAATGACAATATATCACCTATAAAAATGATCACCTTGCCAATATAGCTAAGGTGAAGATATATACATTATAGCAATGTAACTAAAATGAAAAGATAGCCAAAATGACGGTATGGTCATAATGACAATACTGCCACTATAAAAATATGCTCCCCATGACACTATAGCTACACTGACGATATACACATTATAGCAATATGACAAAAATGAAAAGATAGCCAAAATGACGGTATGGTCATAATGACAATACTGCCACTATGAAAATATGTTCCCCATGACACTATAGTTACACTGACAAGAAAGCCATGTTCACAAAAGTGCAACATTGAAAATACAGCAAACGAGAATATAGCCACCATCATAGTTCAGCCACCATGATAATAATGTCACGATACAAATCATCACCATGTCATTAGTCACCTTGATAATAAACATACAATAACTACATAAATATCACGAAAATATAGCCTCCATGTAAACATGTCTGCCATGATAATCTGGCCTTTATGATAATATAGTCATGACGGCAATTTATTCACTATAACAATATAGCCACAGTGATCATATAACTGATGTGACAATACAGTCAAAGAAGCAAAGATGAAATTTACAAATCATATTCACTATGGCAGTATAACTACATGACAATATAGATACTGTGACAAATAGTCGCTTTTGAATCATAGCAAACATATAGCCGGCAGGACAACATAGTCTCTATGACAAAATAGCGACCAAGACAGGATATATCATTATAATATAGACACCTTGACAGTATAAACCATAAAACAATGTAACAATCACGAAACTGTACCTGCCAAAACATTATAGTTGTCATGAAATTTTAGTCAACATGACAAAATTATCATAATGAAATATCATCGGCAATACAATATAGTTACCATAATCATAGACCAATCATGATCATATAATCAGCATGTTGACATAAACAATATCACAGTATAAAGACCATGACAGTATAAGTGACATGATGATATGATATCCATACACTTACACTTACAATACCAAAGAAGCCACAATGAATATATTGTTATCATGATCATATAATCACAACAATATTGTAGGTAGTGACAAATATATCCCAACGACAAAATTAATCACAGCAATATTGCCATGAACTTGTCATAGCGACCAAGATAATGTAGCGAGCATTGTATTGAGAATTACAATACAGCCACCGTGCCAATGTCGTCAGCATGTAAATATAGTGACCATGAAAATATAGTAACGTTGATAATGTAGTTGCCATGGGAAAATATTCAAGATAGAAAATACCCAAAAGATAGCCACAACAAGAGTTTAGCTGCTAAGACGATATATCAGCATGCGAATATCTCTAAAATGTTAGTATAGCCATCATGGCAATATATCAACAGAAAAAATACTCATCACAACGATATAGCTAACTTGACAATATACTACTCTGACAATATAGGTAACATTATAAGACAGCCACCTCCTTGAAATATAAAATAAAAAAAATGACAAATAGCCATCATGGCAATATGGTAACTAAACAATATAGCCATCATGGCAATATGATTACCATAGCAATGTATTCTTAATGGCAATATAGTCACCATGTCCTTATAGTCACGATGACAATACAACTACCATGACAATAAAGAAAACATCAAATACAGTCTCTAAGACAATAGTGCCACTAATTCAACAAGTTAAATGACAATATAGATATTATGGCAACACAATCACGATGACAATATACTCGGAAATGTTATATAATCGCCATAATAAAATGATCCTATCATGAAAATATAGTCACCTTGCCACTATGGCTTCCATTACAAGATAGCCACAATAACAAAACATTCACCACGACAGTACTGAAACCATAACAATATAGCATATCATGACAATGTAGTCGCTTGATCATTTAATGAAAAAGGAAAATTTCGCTTCTATTATGGTATACCATCAGGGACAAAATTTTATACACCATTAAAAAGCTGCCATGAAAATACAGTCACTATGACATAAATATCATGATAAAATAGTGACCATGGCAATATAGCCACTCTGAGATTATAGTCATTATGACAATATAGTCGCTATTAAAATACTGTCACCTTAATAACAAAGTTATCAAAATGATATATCTTTTGTGACAAAATATGCATGATTAGAAAATGACAGTATAGCACCTATAAAAAAGATCACCTTGCCACTATAGTCAAAGTGACTATATATACATCATAGCAACGTAAAGAAAAAGAGATGATAACCAGAACGACGGTATGTTCATAATGACAATACTGCAACTATGAAAATATGTTCCCCACGATTCTCCAGCTTCACTGACAATAAAGCTATCTTCACAAAAAGAGTACCATTAAAAAAATAGCAAACGACTATACAGCCATCAAGACAGTACAGCCACCATGACAATAATCTCTCGATATAAATAAATCGCCAGGACATTAGCGTCACCTCGATAATGAATATACAATGAGTACATGAGCATCATGAAAATATAGCGTTCATATAAATATATTTGTCATGAAAATATAGCCTCCATATGAATATCTTCAAAGTGACAGTTTCGCCATTCTGATAATATAGTCAAGACAATAAAGCCACCATGATCACATAAATGATATGACAATATAGTCAACGCAACAATAAACGCATTTATAAATCATATCCACTCTGAGAATAGAGCCACATGAAAATATAGATACTGTGACAAAATAGTAATTTTTGGATCATAGCAAACATATAGCGTCCAAGAGAATATAGTCTCTACGACAAAATAGCGAAGAAGACAGGATATATCATCACAGTACAGTCACCTTGACAGTGTAGCAAAAAAAAAACAGTGGAACAACCATGAAAATGTACCTACCATAACAATATAGCTCACATGAAAATATAGTTACTATGACAAATTCATTACAATGAAATACAAACGATATCACATTATGGTGTCGATAATCATACACCAATCATGATTATATAAGATAAAACCTTCAAAACAAAGCAAGGGTAGCGACAACGCAGGGAGGAATAGCTACAACCTAGGTCTGAAAGACGATAGCAGCTCCGTACACGTCGGTAGCTGGTGCGCGACTGTCATCAGGTGACTACATTGTCATGATATGCTATATTGTCATGGTTTCAGTACTGTATTAGTGAATGTATTATTATGTTAGCTATATTGCAGTGGTAGGGTGGCTAAATTTTCATGGTAGGATAATTTTGTTATCGCGGTTATATTGCATTTGTGATAATACTGTCATGGTGAATCTGTTCCAGTAATATCCATATTATCATCTAATTTGTTGAAGCGATTGCAATATTGTCGTAGAGACTCTAATGTCATGTTGCCTGTATTGTCATGATGGTTGCATGTCATCTTGACTATATAGTCATGTTGGTTATATTCCAGTTATGATTACATGGTTATGGTAACTATATTGCCATGGTGACTCTCTTGATAGGTGACTACATTGCCATGATAGCTATTTTTATTTTTTTTATACTGTAAGGAGGTGACTGTCTTTCCATACTGAATACATTATCAGGGTAGCTATATTGTTAAGTTAGCTATATCATTGTGGGGCTTGTTTTCTTTTTCTGGTGGTATATTACCATGATACCAAGACTAACATTTTGGTGATTTTGGCATGGAGATATAGTGTCTTAGCAAATAACTGTTATTGTGGATATGTTCCATGGGATTTTCTTATCATAGTAGCTACATTGTCAATGTTACTATATTTTCATGGTAGCTCCATTGTCATGGTGACGATATTGCCATTGTGGCTGTATTGTTATTTTCAATATAATGCCATCCTAACTACATTATCTTGGTATGTATATTTACTTGCTGGCTATATTGCTATGGTTAATTTTGTCGTTGGGGATATATTTTGTCATTAACTACAATTTTGTTTTAATCATATGATCATGATAATATTTTCATGGCGGCGTATTTGGTAATGTGAGTGCAAGTGTATGGATATCATATTATCATGTCACTAAATTTTCACGGTTTTTATACTGTGATGGTGTTTATGTCAGCCTCCTGATGATATTATCATGATTGATATATGATTATGGTAAATAAATTATAATGACGATTATATTTCATTGTTACAATTTTGTCATGTTGCCTGCTTTTTCATGGTAGCTATATTGTTATGGCAGGTACATTTTTAATTTTTGTTTCATTGTTTTATCGGCTATCCTGTCAAGGTGACTATATCTTAATTAAAAATCTTGTCTTGGTCGCTATATTGTCATGGACACTATATTGTCCTGGAGCCTATATGTTTGCTATGATCCAGAAGAGACTATTTTATCACAGCACCAATAGTATCAGGTGCTTATATTGCCATAATGAATAAAATTTGGAAGGCTTCCTTATTGTTGCGTTGACTGTATTGTCATATCACTTATATGATCATGGCTATATTGTTATAGTGAATATATTGCCGTCTTGACTATATCATCATATTGGCTAAATTGTCATGGTAAGTTTGTTGACATGGAAGCCTTATTTTCATGATGTTTATATAGTCAGTGAATTATATCGTGACATTATTGTCATAGTGGCTGTACTTTCATGGTGGATATATAGTCGTTTCCTGTATTTTCACTGTTACTCTTTTGTGAGAGTTGCTTTATTCTCATTGTAGCTATAGTGTTATGGGGGATATATTTTCATAGCAGCAGTATTGTCATTATGAACATACCGTCATTTAGGCTATCTACTAATTTTGGTTATATTGCGAAGATTTACATATCGTCACCTTGGCTATATTGTCAAGGTAATCTCTTATAGTTGCTATGTTGTCCTTTTTTTTAGTCATGTTTTGTCATTTTTTTTATTAGCGATACATTATCGTGATAACTTTGCTATTAAGGTGACAGTATATTGTCATTCTGACAATGTTGACAATATGACTACGATCTCTTAGTGGCTATATTGCTAAGATAACCATACCGTCAGTGTGACTATTTCATGATGATGGTTATATTAACAGTTTGACTGCATTTTCAATATAGCATATTTAATAGTGTTGATTTTGCCCTTGAAGATATATTATAAAAACGAAAATTACCTTTTTTTCAAATTATCTTGTGAAAATTTTGCCATGATACGCGATATTGTTATAGTTTCAGTACTGTCATGTTGAATGTATATTATGTTGGTTACATTACAATTAAAGTCATAGTGGCAGGGTAACTATATTTTCATGGTTGGATCATTTTGTTATGACGATTTTATTGTATTTGTGAGTATATTTTCATTGTTACTGTGTTGCCGTAATTTCTATATTGTCCTGGACACTACATATCCTGAAATCTATATTGTCATATCAGTTATATGATCATGGTAGCTTTATTTTCATAGTGATTATCTTGCCGTCGTGACTATATTATCATAATGGCTAAATTGTCTTAGGAAATATGTTGACATGAGGGCTATATTTTCATATTCATAAAGTCATTGAAAGATTACTGTCAAGGTGACTCTAATAGCGGGCGATTGATATATATCGTGACATTATTGTCACGATAGCTGCATTGTCATGGTTGCTATAATGTCGTTTCCTGTATTTTCAATGTTACTCTTTTGTGAAGATTGCTTTATTGTCATTGTAGCTATAGTGTCATGGGGAATATATTTTCGTAGTAGAAGTATTGTCATTATGAACATATCGTCATTTTGGCTATCTGCTCATTTTGATTACATTGCGAAGACTTACAATTCGTCACCTTGGCTATATTGGCAAGGTGATCTCTTTATAGTTGCTATATTGTCATTTCTTTTAGTCATGTATATTTTTTCATGAGTGATACATTATTTTGATAACTATATCATTAAAGTGACAGTATATTGTCATGGTGACTATTTTGTCATTATGACTACAATCTCTTCGTGGCTATATTGCTAAGATAACTACATGTGACTACATTTTCATTGTATCTTATTAATGGTGTAGATTTACCCTTGGAGATATATCATTATAAAAGCGGATATTTCATTTTGTTTAAATTTTGAGGAGAATACATCTTCATGATATGCTATATTGTTATAGTTTCAGTACTCTCATGGTGAATGTATATTATGTGGGCTACATTACAATGGAAGCCATAGTGGCAGGATTGCTATATTTTCATGGTTTGATCATTTTGTTATAAGTATTTTATTGTATTTTTTAATATATTTTCATGGTGATTGTGTTACCATAATTTCTATATTGTCATTTGATTTATTAGATTGATGACAATATTGTCATAGAGACTGTATTGTCATGTTGCCTGTATGGTCATCATGGTTGTCTTGTCATTGTGACACTATTGTCATGATGGCTATACTGTCATTAAGATTACATTCTTATGGTAACTATATTGCCATAATGGCTTTTTCTCAGAGTAGCTATATTGTTAAGTTAGCTAACTTATTGTGGTGGGTATTTTTTTTCCTTTTGGTATATTGCCATGATGGCTATACTAGAATTTTGGCAAGATTAGCATGGTGATATAGTGTTCGCAGCCCAACTGTTGTTTTCGACATTTTTTCATGGGAATACATTATCATGGTACCTACATTGTGAAGGTTACTATATTTCATGCAAGCTACATTGTAAAAATGACGATATTGGCATGGCGGGTGTATTGTTATGTTCAATATAACGCCATCCTTGCTACATTATCTTGGTCGCTATATCAACTTGATGGCTATATTGCTACGGTCAATTTCATCGTTAGGGATGTATTTTGTCTTTACCTACAATTTGGTTGTGATTATATGATCATGATAATATTTCTATGGCGGCTTATTTGGCATCTTGAGTGTATCTGTCTGGATATCATATCATCATGTAACTTAAGTCTGTCATGCTTTTAAACGGTGATGGTGCTTATGTGAAAATGCTGAGTACATTATCAACATTAATGTATGATTATTGTAACTATATAGCAATGGCAATATCTTTTTTGATCATTTTGGTATGTTGACTTCGTTTTGATAGTAGTTATTTTGGTATGGCAGGTACATTTTCATGGTTGTGACATTGTTTTATGGGCTATACTGTCAAGGCGGCTGTATAGTATTGATAAATTCTGTTTTGGACGCTATTGTTTCCTGGACACTATATACTTTAGAGGCTATATGTTTCCTATGATCCGAAAGCGACTATTTTGTCTCGGTATCTATATTGTCAGGTGACTATACTGACGTTGTCAAAATATTCTGGATGTTTCTTTAATGTTGCGTTGACTATATTGCTATATCAGTTATATGGCCAAGGTGGCTTTGTTGTTATAGTGAATATATTGTAGTTGTGACTATACTATCATAATGGCTAAATTGTCATGTGAAATATGTTGATATGGATGCTATATTCTCATGATACTTTTATGGTAATTGTAAAAAAATTTTCAAGTTTACTCTAATATAACAAGGTTACTCTAATAAGAGTGATTGATTTATGTTGTAACATTATTCTTATGGTGGCTGTACAATCATGGTGGCTATATTGTCGTTTTCGATTTTATTTCGATGCGTTTTCAATGTTAATATTTAGTGAATATGGCTTTAATGTCAGTGGAGCTATACTTTCATTGGGAATAAATTTTCATAGTGACGCAATTGTCATTATGAAATAAAGTCATTTTGGCTATCTTCTAATTTGGTTTACATTGCTATGTTATATATATCGTCACCTTGGGTATATTGGGAAGGTGATTTCTTTTATAGGTTGTATATTGTCACTTTTTAATCGTGCATATTCTGTTATAAGCGATATATTATCATGATACCCATATCATTAAGGTGAAAATATTGGCATGGCGACTATATTGTCTTCATGACTGTAATCTTATGATAACAATATAGGTACCCTGATATACAGGCAACATGAAAAGACAATCACCCCTTTGTAATATAAAAAAAAAAAGAAAATTCCATCATGGCAATATATTCATTTAACAATATAGCTACCATGGCAATATATTTACCATATCAATATAATCTTAATGGAAATATAAATACCATGACCATATAGACACGATGACAATACAACCACCAAGACAATACAGGAACCATGACATTACATTATGACAATATAGCCACCAATTCACCAAATCAAATGACAGTATAGATATTATGGTAACAGTCACCATGACAATATACACACAAGTGGAATATAATCGACATAACAAAATGATTATATTATGAAAATATAGCCACTCTGCCACTATGGCTTCCAATGGAATATAGCCAACATAATAATACATATACAGTGACACTCCTGAAACCCTAACAATATAGCATATCACGACAATGTAGTCCCCTAATGATTTAATCAAAATGAGAATCTCGTTTTATAATGATACATCCTCAAGGGCAAACCCAACACCAATATAAAAGCTACCGTGAAAATGTAGTCACCATGACATTATAACCATCATGATGAAATAGATACCATGACAATAAATGTACTTTGGCAAGACATCCAACATGATATCATTGTCATAAGAACAATATAGTCAAAATGCCATTATATGTTTACCGGAATGTTATAGTTATCATGATAGTTATCATGATATAGTTATCAAGTTAATCACTTACGACAAAAAATGCATGATTAAAAAAATGAAAATATAGCAACCGTAGAAAAAGATCACGTTGCCAATATAGCCAAGGTGATGATATATATATATATATATATATATATATATATATATATATATATATATATATATATATATATATATATATATATATATATATGATAGAAATGTAACCAAAATAAGGAGATGGCCAAAATGACAGTATGTTCATTTATGACAATAATTCCACTATGAAAATATATTCTCCATGACTCTATAGGTACACTGACAGTAAAGCTATCTTCACATAATCATAAAATTAAAATACAGCAAACTACAAAATAGCCTCCATGACGATACAGCCATCTTGACAATAATATCACGATATAACTCAATCACCAGGACAATAGAGTCACCTTGACAGTAATCTTACAATGACTTTATAAATATCATGAAAATATAGCCCCCATGTCAAGATATTTGATGTGACAATTTAGCCATTATGAAAATATAGTCACGACGAAAATCTTTTCACTATGACAATAAAGCTACCATGATCATATAACTGATATGACAATATAATCAAAGCAAAAATATAGAAACATTCAACTTATATTCACAATGGCAGCATAACCACCTGACAATGTAGATACTGTTAATAGATAGTCGTTTTCAGATCATAGCAAAAATATAGACTCCAGGACAATATAGTCTCTGTGAAAAAACAGTGACTCAGACAGGATTTATCATCATGATATGGTCATAACATTATAGTGTCATGGAATTGTAGTCAACATGACAAAATTATCACAATGAAATAAAACGACACTACAATATAGTTACCATAATCATACACCAATTATGATTATATAATCAGCAGCTTGACATAAATAAGATCATCCATTCACTTACACTTACAATACCACATAAGTTTTCATGAAAATATCATGATCATATAATCACAACAGTATTTTCACTAATTACAAAATATATCCCGAAAGACAAAATTAACCATAACAATATAGCCATCAAGTTGATAGAGCGACCAAGATAATGTAGCCAGGACGGCATTTTATTGAAAGTAAGAATACAACCACCATGCCAATGTCTTCACTATGACAATGTAGCTACCATGAAAATATAGAAACCTTGACCATGTAACTACCATGATAATATATACAATTGAAAAATATCCACAACAAGAGTTTAGCTGCTAAAACACTATATCGCCATGCCAATATCGCCAAAATGTTATTATTGCCATCATGATAATATACCGCCAGAAAAGAAATGTATATAGCCCACTACTCGACAATATAGCTATTCTGCCAATATTGCCAACATGAAAAGACATTCACCTCCTAGTTATATAACAAAAATGAGAAATAGCTATCATGGCGATATAGTGATTTAACAATAAATCCACTATGGTAATATAGTTACCATAACAATGTGATCTTAACGACAATGTAGCCAACTTGAGTATATAGTCATGTTGACAATACAACCACCATGACAATACAGATAACATGACAGTACCGTCTCAAGACATTATTCCCATCAATTTGACAAATTCTATGACAATATAGATACTATGGCAACATAGTCACTATGACAATATACTCAGAAATGCAATATAATCGCCATGATAAAATTATCCTACCATGAAAATATAGCCTCCTACCATTTTGGTTTCCATTGTAATGTAGAAACAGTAATAAAATATTTACCATGACAGTACTGAAACCATAACAGTATAGCATATAATGGCAATGTAGTCACCAATTAATTTAATCAAAATGACAATTCCTCTTCTATATCGGTGTATAATCAAGGGCAGTATCAACACCATTAACAAAGCTTCTAGGAAAATACAGTCATTATGACATTATAAAAATCATGATAAAAATGTCACCATGACAATATAGTTATCTTGGCAATATAGCCACTGTGACATTATAGTCATAATGATAATATAGTCGCTATGACAATATTGTCACCATGAAAATATAATTATTATGATAATATTTCGCTTATGACAAAGTATGCAAGAGTTAAATAATGACAATATATCACCTATAAAAAGATCACCTTGCCAATATAGCTAAGGTGACGATATACACATTATAGCAATGTAACTAAAATGAAAAGATAGCCAAAATGACGATATGGTCATAATGACAATACTGCCACTATGAAAATATGTTCCCCATGACACTATAGCTACACTGAATACAAAACCATATTCACAAAAGAGCAACACTGAAAATACAGCAGACGAGAATATAGCCACCATCATAGTTCAGCCACCATGATAATAATGTTACGATACAAATCATCACCATGTCTTTAGTCACCTTGATAAGAAACTTAATATGATTATATAAATATCATGAAAATATAGCCTCCATGTCAACATTTCTGCCATGATAATCTGGCCATTATGATAATATAGTCATGACGGCATTTTATTCACTATAGCAATATAGCCACAGTGATCATATAATTGCTGTGACAATACAGTGAAAGAAGCAAAAAAGAAACACAAACATCATATTCACTATGGCAGTATAACTACATGACAATATAGATACTGTGACAAATAGTCTCTTTTCAATCATAGCAAACATATATCTGGCAGGACAACATAGTCTCTATGACAAAATAGCGACCAAGAAAGGATATATCACTATAATATAGACACCTTGACAGTATAGACCATAAAACAATGTAACAATCATGAAACTGTACCTTCCAAAGCATTATAGATATCATGAAATTTTAGTCAACATGATAGAATTTTCATAATGAAATATTATCGGCATTACAATATAGTTACCATAATCATAGACCAATCATGATCATATAATCAGCATGTTGACATAAACAATATCACAGTATAAAAACCATGACAGTATAAGTGACATGATGATATGATATCCATACACTTACACTTACAATACCAAAGAATCCGCATTGAATATATTGTTATCATGATCACATAATCACAACAATATTGTAGGTAGTGACAAATGTATCCCCAACGACAAAATTAATCAGAGCAATATAGCCATCAACTTGTTATAGCGACCAAGATAATGTAGCATTCATTGTATTGAGAATTACAATATAGCCATCGTGCCAATGTCGTCACCATAACAATATAGCTACCATGAAAATATAGTAACGTTGATAATGTAGCTGCCATGGCAAAATATTCAAGATAGAAAATACCCAAAAGAAAGCCACAACAAGAGTTTAGCTGCTAAGACGATATATCACCATGCCAATATCTCTAAAATGTTAGTATAGCCATCATGGCAATATATCAACAGAAAAAATACTCATCACAACGTTATAGCTAACTTGACAATATACTACTCTGACAATATAGGTAACATTAAAAGACAGCCACCTCCTTGAAATATAAAAGAAAAAAAAATGACAAATATCCATCATGGCAATAAGGTAACTAAACAATATAGCCATCATGGCAATATGGTAACCAAACAATATAGCCATCATGGCAATATGATTACCACACCAATGTATTCTTAATGGCATTATAGTCACCATGTAATTATAGTCACGATGACAATACAACTACCATGACAATATAGAAAACATCAAAATACAGTCTCTAAGACAATATTGCCACTAATTCAACAAGTTAAATGACAATATAGATATTATGGTAACACAATCACGTTGAAAAAATACTTAGAAATGTTATATAACCGTCAAAATAAAATGATGCTACCATGAAAATATAGTCACCCTGCCACTATGGCTTCCATTACAATATAGCCACAGTAACAAAACATTCACCACGAGAGTACTGAAACCATAACAATATAGCATATCATGATAATGTAGTCACTTGATGATTTGATGAAAAATAAAAATTTCGCTTCTATTATGGTATAACTTCAGAGAAAAAATTTTATACACCATTAAAAAGCTGCCGTGAAAATACGGTCACTATGACATAAATATCGTGATAAAATAGTGACCATGGCAATATAGCCACTCTGAGATTATATTCATTATGATAATATTATCGCTATTAAAATACTATCACCTTAATAATAAAGTTATCAAAATGATATATCGCTTGTGAAAAAATATGCATAATTAGAAAATGACAGAATAGCACCACTATATTCAAAGTGACGATATATACATCATAGTAACGTAAAGAAAAAGAGATGATAACGAAAACGATGGTATGTTCATAATGACAATACTGCAACTATGAAAATATGTTCCCCACGATTCTCCAGCTTCACTGATGATAGAGCCATCTTCACAAAATGAGTACTATTGAAAAATTAGGCAAACGACTATACAGCCATCAAGACAGTACAGCCACCATGACAATAATCTCTCGATATAAATCAATCGCTAGGACATTAGCGTCACCTTGATAATGAATATACAATGAGTACATGAACATCATGAAAATATAGCGTCCATATAAATGTATTTGTCGTGAAAATATAGCCTGCATATGCATATCTTTAAAGTGACAGTTTCGCCATTCTAATAATATAGTAAACACGGTAATATATTCAACATAACAATAAAGCCACCATGATCACATAAATGATATGACAATATAGTCAACGCAACAATAAACGCATTTGTAAATTATATCCATTCTAAGAATACAGCCACATGAAAATATAGATACTGTGACAAAATAGTCATTTTTGGATCATAGCAAACATATAGCGTCCAAGAGAATATAGTCTCTATGACAAAATAGCGAAGAAGACAGGATTTATCATCACAATACAGTCACCTTGACAGTATAGCGAATAAAACAGTGGAACAACCATGAAAATGTACCTACCATAACAATATAGCTCACATGAAAATATAGTTACTATGACAAATTCATTACAATGAAATACAAACGATTTCACATTATGGTGTCAATAATCATACAGCAATCATGATCATATAAGATAAAACCTTCAAAACATAGCACGGGAAGCGACAACGCAGGGAGGAATAGCTACAACCTAGCTCTGAAAGACGACAGCAGCGCCGTACACGTCGGGAGCTGGTGCGCGACAGTCATCAGGTGACTACATTGTCATGATATGCTATATTGTCATGGTTTCAGTACTGTCGTAGTGAATGTATAATTATGTTAGCTATATTGCAGTGGCAGGGTGGCTAAATTTTCATACTAGGATAATTTTGTTATCGCGGTTATATTGCATTTGTGATAATACTGTCATCGTGACTGCGTTCCAGTAATATCAATATTATCATTTAATTTGCTGAAGCGATTGCAATATTGTCGTAGAGACTCTAATGTCATGTTGCTTGTATTGTCACGATGGGTGCATGTCATCTTGACTATATAGTCATGTTGGTTATATTCCAGTTATGATTATATGGTTATGGTAACTATATTGCCATGGTGACTATATTGATAGGTGACTACATTGCCATGATAGCTATTTTTCATTTTTGTTATACTGTAAGGAAGTGACTTTCTTTTCATATTGAATATATTATCAGGTTAGCTATGTTGTTAAGGTAGCTATATCATTGTGGTGCTTATTTTCTTTTCCTGATGGTATATTGCCATGATGCCTAGACTAACATTTTGGCGATATTGGCATGGTGATATAGTGATATATAGTCTTAGCAAATAAACTGTTATTTTGGATATGTTCCAGGGGATTTTATTATCATAGTAGCTACATTGTCAATGTTACTATATTTTCATGGTAGCTCCATTGTCATGGTGACGATATTGCCATTGTGGCTATATTGTTATTTTCAATATAATGCCATCCTAAGTACATTATCTTGGTCGCTATATTTACTTGCTGGCTATATTGCTATGGTTAATTTTGTCGTTGGGGATGTATTTTGTCATTAACTACAATTTAATCATATGATCATAATAACAATATTTTCATGGCGGCTTATTTGGTAGTGTGAGTGCAAGTGTATGGATATCATATTATCATGTCACTATATTGTCATGGATTATACACTGTGATGGTGTTTATGTAAGCCTCCTGATGATATTATCATGATTGATATATGAGTATGGTAACTAAATTGTAATGGCGATTATATTTCATTGTGACAATTTTGTAATGTTGCCTGCATTTTCATGGTAGCTATATTGTTATGGCAGGTACATTTTCATTGTCGTTTCATTGTTTTATCGGCTATGCTGTCAAGGTGACTATATCTTAATTAAAAATCTTGTCTTGGTCGCTATTTTGTCATGGACACTATATTGTCCTGAGGCCTTTATGTATGTTATGATCCGAAAGAGACTATTTTGTCACAGCATCAATATTGTCAGGTGCTTATATTGCCATAATTAATAAAATTTGAAGGCTTCCTTATTGTTGCGTTCATTGTATTGTCATATCACTTATATGATCATGGCTATATTGTTATAGTGAATATATTGCCGTCTTGACTATATCATCATATTGGCTAAATTGTCATGGTTAATATGTTGACATGGAAGCCTTATTTTCATGATGTTTATATAGTCAGTGAATTATATCGTGACATTATTGTCATAGTGGCCCTACTTTCATTGTGGCTATATTGTCTTTTCCTGTATTTTCACTGTTACTCATTTGTGAAGATTGCTTTATTTTCATTGTAGCTATAGTGTCATGGGGGATATATTTTCATAGCAGCAGTATTGTCATTATGAACATACCGTCATTCTGGCTATCTACTCATTTTGGTTATATTGCGAAGATTTACATATCGTCACCTTGGCTATATTGTCTAGGTGATCTCTTTTATAGCTGCTATGTTGTCATTTTTTTTAGTCATGCATATTTTTTCATAAGCGATACATTATCGTGATAACTTTACTATTAAGGTTACAGTATATTGTCATTGTGAAAATGGTGACATTATGACTATAATCTCTTAGTGGCTACGTTGCTAAGATGACTATACTGTCATGGTGACTATTTCATGATGATGGTTATAATGACAGTTGGACTGCATTTTCATTGTAGCATATTGAATGGTGTTGATTTTGCCCTTGAAAATATATCATAAAAACGAAAATTTCCTTTTTTTTAAATTATCATGCGAGTATATTGCCATGATATGCGATATTGTTATAGTTTCAGTACTGTCATGTTGAATGTATATTATGTTGGTTACTTTACAATTAAAGTCATAGTGGCAGGGTAACGATATTTTCATGGTTGGATCATTTTGTTATGACGATTTTATTATATTTGTGTATATTCTCATGGTTACTGTGTTGTCGTAATTTCTATATTGTCTTGGACACAATATATCCTGAAATCTATATTGTCATATCAGTTATATGATCATGGGAGCTTTATTGTCATAGTGAATATCTTGTCGTCGTGACTATATTATCATAATGGCTAAATTTTCATAGGATATATGTTGACATGAGGGCTATATTTTCATGATATTCATAAAGTCATTGAAAGATTACTATCAAGGTGACTCTAATAGCCTAGCGATTGATGTATATCGTGACATTATTGTCACGATAGCTGCATTTTCATGGTGGCTATATTGTCGTTTCTTGTGTTTTCAATGTTACTCTTTTGTTAAGATTGCTTTATTGTCATTGCAGTTATAGTGTCATGGGGAATATATTTTCGTAGTAGCAGTATTGTCATTATGAACATATCGTCATTTTGGCTATCTGCTCATTTTGGTTACATTGCGAAGATTTACATATCGTCACCTTGGCTATATTGGGAAGGTGATCTCTTTATAATTGCTATATTGTCATTTTTTTTAATCATGTATATTTTTTCATGAGTAATACATCATCTTGATAACTATATCATTAAAGTGACAGTATATTGTCATGGTGACTATATTGTCATTATGACTACAATCTCTTAGTGGCTATATTGCTAACATAACTACATGTGACTACATTTCCATTGTAGCTTATTTAATGGTGTTGATTTACCCTTGGAGATATATCATTATAAAAACGGATGTATCATTTTGTTTAAATTATGAGGTGAATACATTGTCATGATATTCTATATTGTTATAGTTTCAGTACTGTCATGGTGAATGTATATTATGTTGCATACATTACAATGGAAGCCATAGTGGCAGGGTGGCTATATTTTCATGGTTTGATCATTTTGTTATTAGTATTTTCTTGTATTTTTGAATATATTGTCATGGTGATTGTGTTGCCATAATTTCTATATTGTCATTTGTTTTATCAAATTAATTACAATATTGTCATAGAGACTGTATTGTCATGTTGCCTGTATGGTCATCATGGTTGTCTTGTCATCGTAACTCTATGGTCATGGTGGCTATACTGTCGTTAAGATTACATTCTTATGGTAACTATATTGCCTTCATGGCTCTTTGTCAGAGTAGCTATATTGTTAAGTTAGCTATCTTATTGTGGTAGGTATTTTTTTTTTCCTTTTGGTATATTGCCATGATGGCTATACTAGAATTTTGGCAAGATTAGCATGGTGATATAGTGTTCGCAGCCCAACTGTTGTTTTGGACATTTTTTCCTGGGAATACATTATCATGGAACCTACATTGTCAAGGTTACTATATTTCATGCAAGCTACATTGTAAAGATGACGATATTGGTATGGCGGGTGTATTGTTATGTTCAATATAACGCCATCCTGGCTAAATTAGCTTGGTCGCTATGTCAACTTGATGGCTATATTGTCACGGTCAATCTCATCGTTGGGATGTATTTTGTCTTTACCTACAATTTGGTTGTGATTATATGATCATGATAATATTTCTATAACGGCTTATTTGGCATCTTGAGTGTATCTGTCTGCATATCATATCATCATGTAACTTAGTCTGTCATGCTTTTAAACGGTGATGGTGCTTATGTGAAAATGCTGATTACATTATCATCATTAATGTATGATTATTGTAACTATATAGCAATGGTAATATCTTTTTTGATCATTTTGGTATGTTGACTTCGTTTTTTTTAGTAGTTATATTGGTATGGCAGGTACATTTTTATGGTTCTGACATTGTTTTATGGGGTATACTATCAAGGCGGCAGTATAGCATTTATAAATTATGTTTTGGACGCTATTGTCTCCTGGACACTATATACTTTTGAGGCTATATGTTTCCTATGATCCGAAAGTGACTATTTTGTCACGGTATCTATATTGTCAGGTGGCTATATTCACGTTGTGAACATATTCTGAATGTTTCTTTAATGTTTCGTTGAATATATTGTTATATCAGTTGTATGGCCATGGTGGCTTTGTTGTTATAGTGAAAATATTGTAGTAGTGACTACACTATCATAATGGCTAAATTGTCATGGGAAATATGTTGATATGGATGCTATATTCTCATGATACTTTTATGGTAATTGTAGAAAATTTTTCAAGTTTATTCTAATATCATAGTGATTGATTTATGTTTTAACATTATTGTTATTGTGGATGTACAATCATGGTGGCTATATTGTCGTTTGATGCGTTTTCAATGTTACTATTTAGTGAATACGCCGTTAATGTCAGTGTAGCTATACTTTCATTGGGAACAAATTTTCATAGTGACGCAATTGTCATTATGAAATAAAGTCATTTTGGCTATCATCTAATTTGGGTTACATCGATATGTTATATATATCGTCACCTTGGCTATATTGGGAAGGGGATTTTTTTATAGGTGGTATATTGTCATTTTTAATCGTGCATATTCTGTTATAAGCGATATATTATCATGATACCCACATCATTAAGGTGAAAATATTGGCATGGCGACTATATTGTCTTTATGACTGTAATCTTATGACAACAATATAGGTACCCTGATATAGAGGCAACATGAAAAGACAATCACCACCTTGTAATATGACAAAAAATAACAAATAGCCATCATGGCAATATATTCATTTAACAATATAGCCACCATGGCAATATAGTTACCATATCAATATAATCTTAATGGAAATATAACTACCATGACCATATAGACACGATGACAGTACAACCACCAAGACAATACAGGAACCATGACATTACATTATGACAATATAGCCACCAATTCAACAAATCAAATGACAGTATAGATATTGTGGCAACAGTCAACATGACAATATACACACAAGTGGAATATAATCGACATAACAAAATGATTATATTATGAATATATAGCCACTCTGCCACTATGGCTTCCATTGGAATATAACCAATATAATAATACATATGCAATGACATTCCTGAAACCATAACAATATGGCATGTCACGACAATGTAGTTCCCTAATGATTTAAAAAAAATGAGAATCTCGTTTTATAATGATACATCCTCAAGGGCAAACCCAACACCAATATAAAAGCTACCGTGAAAATGTAGTCACCGTGACATTATAACCATCATGATGAAATAGACACCATGACTTTGGCAAGATATCCAACACGATATCATTGTCATAATAACAATATAGTCAAAATGCCAATATATAGTTACAGGTATGTTATAGTTATCATGATAATGTATCACTTACGACAAAAAATGTATGATTAAAAAAATGAAAATATATCAAACGTAGAAAAAGATCACGTTGCTAATATAGCAAAGGTGATGATATATATATATATATATATGATCCAAATGTAACCAAAGTAGGATGGCCAAAATGACAGTATGTTTATAATGACAATAACTCCACTATGAAAATATGTTTTCCATGACACTATAGGCACACTGACAGTAAAGCTATCTTCACAAAAGCGTAAAATTAGAATACAGGAAACTACAATACAGCCACCATGACAATACAGCCATTTTGACAATAATATCACGATATAACTCAATCACCAGGACAATAGAGTCACCTTGACAGTAATCTTGCAATGACTTTATAAATATCATGAAAATATAGGCCCATGTCAAGATATTTGCCATGACAATTTAGCCATTATGAAAATATAGTCACGACGACAATCTATTCAATATGACAATAAAGCTACCATGATCATATAACTGATATGACAATGTAATCAAAGCAAAAATATTGAAACATTCAACTTATATTCACAATGGCAATATAACCACCTGACAATATAGATACTGTTAATAGATAGTCGTTTTCGGATCATAGCAAAAATATAGACTCCAAGGACAATATAGTCTCTGTGAAAAAAACACTGACTCAGACATGATTTACCATCATGATATGCTCTGAACATTATAGCTGTCATGAAATTGTAGTCAACATGACAAAATTCTCACAATGAAATAAAACGACATTACAATATAGTAACCATAATCATACACCAATCATGATTATATAATCAACAGGTTGACATAAACAAGATCATAGCGGAAAAACCATGACAATTTAAGTGACATGATGAGATGATATCCATTCACTTACACTTACAATACACATAAATTTTCATGAAAATATTATCATGATCATATAATCACAACAGTATTGTCACTAATTACAAAGTATATCCCGTTGATAAGTTGATAAGGCGACCAACATAATGTAGCCAGGACGGCATTATATTGAAAGTAAGAATACAACCACCATGCCGATGTCTTCACCATGACAATGTAGCTACCATGAAAATATAGTAACCTTGACTATGTAGCTACAATGATAAAATATACAATTGAAAAATATCCACAACAAGAGTTTAGCTGCTAAAACACTATATCGTTATGCAAATATCGCCAAAATGTTATTATTGCCATCATGATAATATACCGCCAGAAAAGAGGTATATATACCCAATACTCGACAATATAGCTATTCTGACAATATTGCCAACATGAAAAGACAGTCACCTCCTTGTTATATAACAAAAATGACAAATAGCCATCATGGCGATATAGGGATTTACCAACACAGCCACTATGATAATATAGTTAGCATAACAAAGTGATCTTAACGACAATGTAGCCAACATGACTATATAGTCACTTCGACAATACAACCACCGTGACAATACAGATAACATGACAGTACCGTCTCTAAGACAATATTGCCATCAATTTGACAAATCATATGACAATATAGATATTATGGCAACATAGTCACAATGACAATATACTCAGAAATGTAATATAATCGACATGATAAAATTATCCTACCATGAAAATATAGCCACCTACCGTTTTGGTTTTCATTGCAATGTAGAAACAGTAATAAAAGATTTCCCATGAAGGTACTGAAACCATAACAGTATAGCATATCATGGCAATGTAGTCAGCTGATAATTCAATCAAAATGACAATTTCTCTTCTATAATTGTATATCCTCAAGGGCAATATCAACACCATTAAAAAAGCTTCTACGAAAATGCAGTCATTACGACATCATAAAAATCATGATAAAAAAGTCACCATGACGATATAGTTATCTTAGCAATATAGCCGCTGTGACATTAAAGTCATAATGATAATATAGTCGCTATGACAATATTGTCACCATAAAAATATAATTATCATTATAATATTTCGCTCATGACAAAGTATGCAAGAGTTGAATAATGACAACATATCACCTATAAAAAGATCACCATGCCAATATAGCTAAGGTGACGATATATACATTATAGCAATGTAACTAAAATGAGTAGATAGCCAAAATGACGGTATGGTCATAATGACAATACTGCCACTATGAAAATATGTTCCCCATGACACTATAGCTACACTGACAACAAAGCCATATTCACAATAGAGCAACATTGAAAATACAGCAAACGAGAATATAGCCACCATCATCTTTCAGCCACCATGATGATAATGTCACGATACAAATCATCACCATGTCATTAGTCACCTTGATAATAAACTTACAATGACTATATAAATATCATGAAAATATAGCCTCCATGTCAACATGTCTGCCATGATAATCTGGCCATTATGATAATGTAGTCATGACTGCAATTTATTCACTATAACAATATAGCCACAGTGATCATATAACTGATGTGACAATACATGTGATGTGACAACAAAAAAGAAATATACAAATCGTATTCACTATGGCAGTATAACTACATGACAATATAGATACTGTGACAAATAGTCGCTTTTGAATCATAGAAAACATATAGCCGGCAGGACAACGTAGTCTCTATGACAAAATAGCGACCAAGACAGGAGATATCATTATAATATAGACACCTTGACAGTATAGACCATAAAACAATGTAACAATCATGAAACTGTACCTGCCAAAACATTATAGATGTCATGAAATTTTAGTCAACATGACAAAATTATCATAATGAAATATCATCAGCATTACAATATAGTTACCATAATCATAGACCAATCATGATCATATAATCAGCATGTTGACATAAACAATATCACAGTATAAAAACCATGACAGTATAAATGACATGATGATATGATATCCATACACTTACACTTACAATACCAAAGAAGCCGCCATGAATATATTGTTATCATGATCATATAATTACAACAATATTGTAGTAGTGACAAATATATCTCCAACGACAAAATTAATCAGCAATATAGCCATCAACTTGTTGTAGCGACGAAGGTAATGTAGCGAGAATTGTTTTGAGAATTACAATACAGCCACAGTGCCAATGTCGTCACCATGACAATATAGCTACCATGAAAATATAGTAACCTTGATAATGTAGCTGCCATGGCAAAATATTCAAGATAGAAAATACCCAAAAGATAGCCACAACAAGAGTTTAGCTGCTAAGACGATATATCACCATGTCATTATCTCTAAAATGTTAGTATAGCCATCATGGCAATATATCAACAGAAAAAACACTCATCACAACGATATAGCTAACTTCACAATATACTACTCTGACAATATAGGTAACATTAAAAGACAGGCACCTCCTTGAAATATAAAAAAGAAATGACAAATAGCCATCATGGCAATATAGTAACTAAACAATATAGCCATCATGGCAATATGGTAACCAAACAATATAGCCATCATTGCAATATGATTACCATAGCAATGTATTCTTAATGGCAATATAGTCACCACGTCCTTATAGTCACGATGATATTACAACTACTATGACAATACAGAAAACATCAAAATACAGTCTCTAAGACAATATTGCCACTAATTCAACAAGTT